>NC_090250.1:49750524-49761444 GCF_037325665.1 Littorina saxatilis | reverse complement strand
AAGATACCATCCTTCCAATTCAAATGATCGCGAAGACCACTTCAGACCTGCCCATGCTTTTAGGTGGGATAAAACATCCTTCCACTTGAACACATACCAACAATCCACTGTCTGCCGTCTTTCTGTGTAAAGCCTTCTTGGTGTGCGCAATTAGCTTCGCACATTGACATAGGGTACCAGTTACGCATACAATACAAGTTCAGCCAAGTATCCCCACTAAGTGGTGGTTGTTGATTGTTGGTATGTGCCCAAGTCGAAGCGTGTAAAAGCCAAGAGGGACCTGCGTTAGTATACATACTGCCCGTGGATCGAAAGTATGTGTGAATTCAGCTTCACCACATAGACAGAAAATGTCACGGTGTCACAGAGGGATTTGTCACCCACAAAGCACAAGTCGTGGTTTTCCTGTTTCAACACTGAATTTACAGAAACATAAATCCTTTAAGTTTGAAAAATCAGCTCGTCTAAAGTTCGTTTTGCCGGAAAAGGATCCCAGCCAAAGACTAAGAGGACATTTCTTGGAAAGCCTCCGAAATCAAATCCTGTTTTGATAACTAGAATTTCATTTAACTCATTGTCTCCCAGGTGGCTCTATCTGATCAGGTACGGATATATCCGTACACACATAGTCACTACATTGCATTTGCTCTAATTCGGCATATATCCGCATTCTGCTCAGACTGTTAGCTTCAGTCGCTTCCTGTAACGTCGATCTAACGCTACAGCACACCTGGTCTCGGCTAAAAAACACCTTCGTCAATATAGGTGGGGTTCAAAGTGTTAAGGATATTACGACTCCACACAGACCTTCTTCTTCTTCTTCTTCTGCGTTCGTGGGCTGAAACTCCCACGTACACTCGTGTTTTTTGCACGAGTGGAATTTTACGTGTATGACCGTTTTTTACCCCGCCATTTTGGCAGCCATACGCCGTTTTCGGAGGAAGCATGCTGGGTATTTTCGTGTTTCTATAACCCACCGAACTCTGATATGGATTACAGGATCTTTTTCGTGCGCACTTGGTCTTGTGCTTGCGTGTACACACGGGGGTGTTCGGACACCGAGGAGAGTCTGCACACAAAGTTGACTCTGAGGAATAAATCTCTCGCCGAACGTGGGGACGAACTCACGCTGACAGCGGCCAACTGGATACAAATCCAGCGCGCTACCGACTGAGCTACATCCCCGCCCCTCCACACAGACCAAAAATTAAGTGCCAAATTTTCGTGCAGCGAACTTCGTGAAGTCGACTTCGCTGAATTAATATCAGGCTGTATTTTGTTCACCATCGTGTTAACCATGGCAGACCCGTCTTGAATATCAGGCTGTATTTTGTTCACCATCGTGTTAACCATGGCAGACCCGTCTTGAATATCAGGCTGTATTTTGTTCACCATCGTGTTAACCATGGCAGACCCGTCTTGAATATCAGGCTGTATTTTGTTCACCATCGTGTTAACCATGGCAGACCCGTCTTGAATACTATATGCAGTAAAGGCATTCTTCCACTCAGACCGGCACGGTGGCCTAGTGGTAAGGCGTCCGCCCCGTGATCGGGAGGTCGTGGGTTCGAACCCCGGCCGGGTCATACTTAAGACTTTAAAATTGGCAATCTAGTGGCTGCTCCGCCTGGCGTCTGGCATTATGGGGTTAGTGCTAGGACTGGTTGGTCCGGTGTCAGAATAATGTGACTGGGTGAGACATGAAGCCTGTGCTGCGACTTCTGTCTTGTGTGTGGCGCACGTTATATGTCAAAGCAGCACCGCCCTGATATGGCCCTTCGTGGTCGGCTGGGCGTTAAGCAAACAAACAAACAAACAAACAAATTCCACTCAGACGCAGTCCAGGAATCGCCAAACGGGTCGATGTCTGTACCGAATGGGAATTTTTCGTCGAACAAATTTCTCCATTGCCAACGGTCATTCTCCAGCAAAGCACACTTCCTGCGGAATGTTAATGAAGCGTCAGTTACTTCAAATGCTACGTTTTGTACACATTATTGGTGCTTTCCACAATTGATTTTAGATTTGAAGACAAAAACCTTGTAGTCATCGTGTGAACATACTCTAAGAAGGATGCAAAACAATATAATCCAAAGAATAGAATAGAATAGAATAGAATAGAATACAAAACACACACACACACACACGCACGCACACACACACACACACACACACACACGCACGCACACACACACACACACACACACACATACACCCACACACACGTACGCACGCACGAACACACGCACGCACACACGCACACATTTGTTTCATTCAAGTCTTTAATGGCGTCATATCTCGCTAACAAACAATTGACATTTTGAACAAACAATCCTTGTCTCGGTCTTAACTATGGAACTGTGCATCAGCTTCGAAGCCCACAATTAATTTGTTGCTTAAAAAAAAAAAATTCATTGAAAGTGACTTTTTAACCGCTTTTTAAAATTGATTACATTGTATTCCTTATAACTTCCTGAAGAATATTTAGATATGTCATGTTTACCCTTAATTGTGAAAATGAGATCATAAAGTAAAGACAATTTATTGGTCTTATATTCGCATGCTTCGCGGAGACAAGCGCGACCCGTCTCGGTCTCGGTTTTCTGCTAGCTAAGCTTCACTAGTCTCAAGATGACTGATTGTCAGTTGTCAGTGAGGTTCTTTTGGTTCGAGGCTGACAGATTGGCTGAATGTTTTGATATCGCTTCACGCGAATTTTCATACAACTGCCATTACAAGAAGGCCAGACAAAGTCGGTTGTGTAGAAACACCAGAAAACATTTACAACATCAGCCCGATCGATCACGCCATCATCCAACTAACCAAACAACGTGAAATGAATAATCAATCACGGAAGTAGAATAAAGACACCAAGCCAGTTGCTCATTAATTACATTTAGTCAAGTTTTGACTAAATGTTTTAACGTAGAGGGGGGAATCGAGACGAGGGTCGTGGTGTATGTGTGTCTGTCTGTCTGTCTGTCTGTCTGTCTGTGTGTGTGTGTAGAGCGATTCAGAGAAAACTACTGGACCGATCTTTATGAAATTTGACATGAGAGTTCCTGGGTATGATATCTGATAAATGTCTTTGATGACGTCATATCCGGCTTTTCGTGAAAGTTGAGGCGGCACTGTCACGCTCTCATTTTTCAACCAAATTGGTTGAAATTTTGGTAAAGTAATCTCCGACGAAGCCCGGACTTCGGTATTGCATTTCAGCTTGGTGGCTTAAAAATTAATTGATGACTTTGGTCATTAAAAATCTGAAAATTGTAAAAAAATATTTTTTTTTATAAAACGATCCAAATTTACGTTCATCTTATTCTCCATCATTTTCCGATTCCAAAAACATATAAAATGTTATATTTGGATTAAAAACAAGCTCTGAAAATTAAAAATATAAAAATTATTATCAAAATTAAATTTTCGAAATCAATTTTAAACACTTTCATCTTATTCCTTGTCGGTTCCTGATTCCAAAAAACATATAGATATGATATGTTTGGATTAAAAACACGCTCAGAAAGTTAAAACGAAGAGAGGTACAGAAAAGCGTGCTATCCTTCTCAGCGCAACTACTACCCCGCTCTTCTTGTCAATTTCACTGCCTTTGCCATGAGCGATGGACTGACGATGCTACGAGTATACGGTCTTGCTGCGTTGCATTGCGTTCAGTTTCATTCTGTGAGTTCGACAGCTACTTGACTAAATGTTGTATTTTCGCCTTACGCGACTTGTTTTGTTTTCAGAAAACTGGCATTACAACATTAACAACTGCAGATACATACATACATGTTTAAAGTCGTTTCTGCGACAACACGATAAGGCAACAATGGAAAAATACCCCCACAATCAAAACAACCCCCGAACGTTCAAATATTGCAAAATAACACACAGGCAAAAGTAAGGACGAACAAACAAACCAGGTGCGCACTTTGGTAGAAAAACTACCATACAATGCTAGAACAACAACACGATTAAACACAATATCCGTTCCACAACAACACGTGAAAACAACTAAATAACACAAACCCTACAAAAGTTTAACCAAACAACCAACTAACTCAAACGATCAAATATTCAAACAGGCAAAACATGAACAAGCCATGAGTTGCGCATTTTGGTGTCACAAAACATGAACAAGCCATGAGTTGCGCATTTTGGTGTCACAAAACTGACGTGGACAGCAACAAGTTCAGGCACACAGTCGGTTCCGCAACAGCACGTGAATACAATTGAGCAACCACTGTGACCCACCCCCCTAAAACCCCATGCCTTGTTCTCAGAACACACGAACGCAATAATAATGATTTACGACGTGCAAACAACGGCGTGACCGCACACTCGCACACTCAGACAATCACCGACAACTAACCCCCCCCCCCCCCCCCCCTTCACCCCCCTCCAGCCACACACACCTTGTCAACTGCACGCGTCTTGCACGTGCCGGGCTCCACGCATGCGCACAGGTCTGGCCGTGTCGAGGGCGCCATCTGTCGGGCGTTGTTTGAGCGGGGTGGGAGAGTGATGGGCCCGTGCGTTGCCATGGTAATTATCTATCCAGTGTTTGTCGTCCGGGGGATAGAGCCGAGAGGTCCTGCTGACGTATCCTCTGCGACAGCTGGGATCCAGGATTTTATCTCTGGATTCTCTCTCTCTCTCTCTCTCTCTCTCTCTCTCTCTCTCTCTCTCTCTCTGTCTCTGTCTCTCTCGGTATCTGTCTCTCTGTCTCTGTCTCTGTCTCTCTCTCTCTCGGTCTCTGTATCTGTCGCTCGCTCTCTCTCTCTCTCTCTCTCTCCGTCTCTGTCTCTCTCTCATTCGTTCTTCATCTCTTTGCATGGCTCAGGACTTCTCTCTCGCGCGAGTCCGGTCTCGCTCCTTTACGGTTCCTCTGCCTCTGACCCTGTTTCTCTCTGTTCCTAGCACAGCACTTGGAAGTCGGGGGTATGTTAAACAATTGAATTGACAATTGTGGTCTGTTTGTGTGTGTAATTTTTTCTTTTTTATTTGATTACATCTATTTTCCACCATGTTTGTGAATGGATCGTTAGCCTACACAATAACATCAGTGTCACTGCCAGTGTCTCTGTCCCTATCCGTCTCTCAGTTAGACTATCTCTCTCACTTTTTATTTTTAATTTTTTAATTTTGTTCTATCTTGCAGCAACTACTTTCTACGCATACAAGCAGATTTTCATTAATTTTTTACTTGCACGTTTTTAATATTTAGCTTCATATTAATCACTCATTATGTTCGTCAACACAAAGAGAACACCTGTCATGACCGCTCCTTTTCTTCTGAAGAGCAATCGTGAAGAAGGTGGGGGGAGGGGGGGGGGGGAGGAGGCAGCCACATTTCTGCAAAATATGAGCAGAATGTCCATCTACAATTCTTTTAAAAGCAAAAGTAAAAACTTGAGAGCAATTCTCTTGTAATTCTTAATTGATTGACACAGTGACAAGGATTTTTTGTGTGGCGCAAATCGTAATAACGAAAGTTGCCGTAACTTTGAATCTTTATGCTTCCAGGTTGTAATGCAATGGTAGCAGGACGATTAAAAGGTAATATGAGAACCAGTCAGCGTTATTTGACTGCAGAAATGCCAGAGTAAGTATATCTTTTGTTGAAGTAAATCGAACTTTTAAAACATGACCCTGTAACGGAAGTGTGTTGTTAAGTCGAGAGACCCCTGCTTAGATGTTAGTAACACAAACCATACAATATTTCAGCACAAGACTACAAAAACAAGACATATCTTCACCGACATCCTTTGGAATAATCATAACCAAAGCAAATAGATAAGAGAAAGCTCAGATGATTTAACAGAACCGTAGAATTATACAGCCAGAAGAAGACAAGCAGTGAAATCACGCGCTGTATGTGATAAAAGCTGGATGATTAGGCCTTAAATAAAATAGGTGTGGTTACGGTAACCCGCCCTACCCTATTTTTAGGGGCCGACCCTATAACTTTTTATTACATTTGTCAACAACAACAAAACACACACACAAGAAAACGAGTGCAGAAAACGCAATGAAAGCGAAAGCGCCCGAGTCGCACACTTATTTCCCTGTCAAGTAGGTTTAATTTGTACACATTAGAAAAAAAGTAAAAAAAAAAAAAAAAGTGATTGCCTACCTTCCTACCCTATATTTTTTGGCTATGTTACCGTAACCACATCTATTTTTTTTTTGCCTTACCTAGTATATATATACAAACAAAACTTGACTAAATGTAAAAAGAACCTATAGTTTACCAGGTACGATAGTTAACACCAGACCCTGTCGAAAAAAATCATCGGTAAAAAGGAGTTACATAGCAAATATCCACTGTAAGAACATATGCCAAACATAGGAGTAAGGGGATGTTGAACGTTAGGAGCACTCATGCACCAGTCCTGCAGAAATGACTTGCAGCTCTAGAGAAATAGATTGAGAAAATGCGATATACTCGCTTGGGGAAATAATGTTACCTGTTTCTAGGGTTTCTTGGAATCGAGAGACTTTTTGCTGCATCACCAATAAAACTTCGTTATCAGGAGAAAAACACAGTTAATGAAGGTAACTCTTGCTTGTCGTACTGGAACCGACTAAAATTGTATGCTATACCAAGCTTGTCTCCCGCAATGAAATTACTTTGAAAACAACAATGAACTTTTCTCCGAAGAATATATTAAAAGAGGCTCAACTTAACAACATGCGTCCTTCCTTATAATCCAAGCGCTTTATTGCATTCATATAATATCCAAATAAAACCCGGATGGGAAGGAGGGTGCAGGTTATCCACTGAATTCTGAGTGTTGGTAATGCAGGTTCTGACATGTTTACACACATATATACGTGGCTAATCTGTCCTGTGCTTGCAAAAGCATGAGTAAAATCAAAGAATAAATGTTCGTGTGTTAGTAGCTGCAGTACAAGTTGCAACAGTTAAAAGCCAACAGATCCCCCCCCCCCCATCCCTGCCTGCCAACCCCCGCCTCCTCCGTATCGTAAATGTTTGGCAAAAGGTTACCAGACCTTTCTGAGTGGCGTCCAACGCGCGTGTTTGTGGAAATGAAATACGAGCATATTATGTCATACATTGATTCGTAACTGAGTAAAAAAAAAAACACGTTTTGCTTTATGTGTGAATTTCAACTGATGTTTGAGCGTGCTGCATGTCGTATACGCTGTGAAATATGGTAATTGTGCGTATAATATTCATGAGTTGTGTGCATTTGTATGAAAATTCCCTGCAGCAAATGTCGTACGCAATAAGACAAAGGGCGATACAGTTTATTTTACATTGGCCTAACACAGACACATAGTCACATATACATAGACACAGACACACCGACACAGACACAGACACACAGGCAGACAGACACACACACACACACACACACACGCACACACACACACACACACACACGGCAGGGCACAAGGCTGGACCTGGAGTATGAGCGGTAGGGGCTGAGAGGGCTAGCCATACGGAGGGGGGGGGGGGGGGGAGGGGGTGGGTGGGAGGGGAGGAATCTTGGGGAATTGCCTCCCAGATGCTGTTCAAATTTAGCATTTGAAATGAGTATTTTGGACCTCTCCCTGAAAAAAAGGTACGTATGACATGTAAGGAGGGGGAGGGGGGTGTCTATCGAAAGCCAGGACCACCCTCCCCGCAGATCCAGACCTGTACAGAGTGGGGAAATGTTTGTCTATATAGGTTTTACTCTGTCTTTTTTGTTTGTTTCTCTGTCTGTTTGTTTGTTTGTTTGTTTCTCTGTTTGTTTCTCTGTTTGTTTGTTTGTTTGTTTCTCTGTCTGTCTGTTTGTTTGTTTCTCTGTTTGTTTCTCTGTCTGTTTGTTTGTTTGTTTCTCTGTTTGTTTCTCTGTCTGTTTGTTTGTTTGTTTGTTTCTCTGTCTGTTTGTTTGTTTGTTTGTTTGTTTCTCTGTCTGTTTCTCTGTCTGTTTGTTTGTTTGTTTCTCTGTTTGTTTGTTTGTTTCTCTGTTTGTTTGTTTGTTTGTTTGTTTCTCTGTCTGTTTGTTTGTTTGTTTGTTTCTCTGTTTGTTTGTTTGTTTGTTTGTTTCTCTGTCTGTTTGTTTGTTTGTTGCTCTGTTTGTTTGTTTGTTTCTCTGTTTGTTTGTTTGTTGCTCTGTTTGTTTGTTTGTTTGTTTGTTGCTCTGTTTGTTTGTTTGTTGCTCTGTTTGTTTGTTTGTTTGTTTCTCTGTTTGTTTGTTTCTCTAGCTGTTTGTTTGTTTCTCTGTTTGTTTGTTTCTCTAGCTGTTTGTTTGTTTCTCTGTTTGTTTGTTTCTCTGTTTGTTTGTTTCTCTGTCTGTTTGTTTGTTTGTTTGTTTCTCTGTTTGTTTGTTTGTTTGTTTGTTTCTCTGTTTGTTTGTTTGTTTCTCTGTTTGTTTGTTTCTCTGTTTGTTTGTTTCTCTGTCTGTTTGTTTGTTTCTCTGTTTGTTTGTTTCTCTGTTTGTTTCTCTAGCTGTTTGTTTGTTTCTCTGTTTGTTTCTCTGTCTGTTTGTTTGTTTGTTTGTTTCTCTGTCTGTTTGTTTGTTTGTTTGTTTCTCTGTCTGTTTGTTTGTTTGTTTGTTTCTCTGTTTGTTTGTTTGTTTGTTTGTTTCTCTGTTTGTTTGTTTGTTTGTTTGTTTCTCTGTTTGTTTGTTTGTTTCTCTGTTTGTTTGTTTGTTTCTCTGTTTGTTTGTTTGTTTCTCTGTTTGTTTGTTTTTGTTTGTTTCTCTGTTTGTTTGTTTCTCTGTTTGTTTCTCTGTCTGTTTGTTTGTTTGTTTGTTTCTCTGTTTGTTTGTTTCTCTGTTTGTCTACGGATTAGACTTGTATCTCTGGTACTCTGGGTCTAATATACACTACACTACACTACACTACACTACACTACACTACAATACAATACAATACAATACGTACAATACAATACAATACAATACAATACAATACAATACAATACAATACAATACAATACAATACAATATTTTAAGATTAAAATCCAATCCAATGCAATCCAATCCGAAACGGGAAATGTCCTCACAGGCCTCCAAAACTATCAAAGAATTTGCTGCGAATACGCTTCACAGATGCAGGCGCCATCCATATTATTTGCAGTGACCCATGTTTTAGCTAGAGCACTTGCACTGATGTGGTAGTCCCTTTTTTTAAGCCACCTTTATGTAATAAAGCGGCTTGTAGGCTTCACTCTGTCTGTTTGTTTGTTTGTTTGTTTGTTTGTTTGTTTGTTTCTCTGTTTGTCTACGAATTAGACTTGCATCTCTGGTACTCTGGGGTCAATTGAGCTCAAATTAGGTGAGTAGCTTGGAATTGTGAGGCATAGGGTGTGCACAACATAAGGTGTGTTCCTAGCGGTAGTCAAACGGAAGATATTAGCTTTACGCACCCAGCCAGGGGGAAAACCCCCAAATTAAAGGTTTCACATGAGGATGCGCGTCTCAACCTAACACTTGACGTCGCAGAAATGGGCTAGTGAGACCTGGGACCTTTATTCACGAAGCATGGGTGCTTTTACAAAGCAAGGGTGTGTACACTAGTCAGATAATACATTTTTAATTCGTTTCTGTTGTTTTCAAAGACGTTTTCAATTTAATGTGAACGTGTACGTCAACGCGTACGTCTGGGTTTTGAAATATCTTAACTGATAGGAGAGGGCGAACGGGAATTTCCGAAAATGCGTTGGCCACAAATTATGTCTTGCTCGAACAAATACTCATGCAAAACTCATCATTTTGAAAACAAAATTTGACAAATAGTATATACAAAAATGTTATCATATGGCTTTATGAACAAAGATCTCGTTTTAATGCAAAAAATTATCAACTTATTTGGAATAACATTTATTTATGTCCAATGAACAATCTGCAACAATTGAGCTTTTATAAGGCGGTCAGTGACCAATGTTTCGGTGTCTCAGCAAAGGGCAGAAGCTGGGAACTACCCATTTTTAGAGATTGAATGCACCTGTGAATCCGACCTCAGCATTGGTCATTTGATTTTGGAGTGTGCTTTGAACTCATGCTACTTTTAACCCCTGACTCGGTTTATAAACTCGAACAGAAATACCCTGCAAAATACCCCAAGTGAAAAATTAAGACATCTGTTATTTCTTTTATCTTCCCCTCTCTGTCGGCGACTACTCTCTCTCTCTCTCTCTCTCTCTCTCTCTCTCTCTCTCTCTCTCTCTCTCTCTCTCTCTCTCTCTCTCTATCTCTTTCTCTCTCTCTCTTTCTCTCTCTTTCTCTCTCTCTTTCTCTCTCTTTCTCTCTCTCTCTCCCTCCTTCTCTCTCTCTCTCTCTCTCTCTCTCTCTCTCTCTCTCTCTCTCTCTCTCTCTCTCTCTCTCAGTATGGTTTGAAATAGTTTTGTGTGACTTAAGGTCGCGGATTGGAATCCGGCCCGGGTTGGACACGGATCAACTGTGTATGCAGACCCAGAGACGGTATTCATGTCCTACCCCCGTGTAACCACAGGTTGAATTTCTTGACCCCGTTAAGGTCAACACTTGTTTATATATGTTTTTATTAATACATATTTTAATAGCCACTAGTGTCAAAACATTTATTCACAAGCAAACTCTGCAGAGGTCAAGACTTTTTGTCTGCTTCGACATTGGGACTTGCGACCGTATTTTTTAGGTGCTTGAGTAGTTCTGTGATGGTAGTAGCTTTGTGCAATGTGACTCTGGGTTCAGGTGCTTGAGTAGATCTGTGATAGTCTGTTAATACTGTTGTTTTAAACTGTCTAACTGGCTAGATTATGATTATATAATTTTATGTGATGATCTGACTAAATGATAATAATTACGTGTACTACTTACTTTTAAATGGATTATAATTTTTAGGTATTGTTCTAGTATTCACTAATGTTGCATTGATATTACTGGCACCCCTTTTAAACTGATATGGTTTTTACCTTCA
>NC_090250.1:49735524-49745524 GCF_037325665.1 Littorina saxatilis | reverse complement strand
CTCAGTGCACGTGAAGCAGTAAGGATGATGATTATTGGTGTGAGTCCAAGTGGCGGGATGGTCTCAGTGCACGGCAAGCAGTAAGGATGATGATTATTGGTGTGAGTCCAAGTGGCGGGATGGTCTCAGTGCACGGGAAGCAGTAAGGATGATGATTGTTGGTGTGAGTCCAAGTGGCGGGATGGTCTCAGTGCACGGGAAGCAGTAAGGATGATGATTATTGGTGTGAGTCCAAGTGGCGGGATGGTCTCAGTGCACGGGAAGCAGTAAGGATGATGATTATTGGTGTGAGTCCAAGTGGCGGGATGGTCTCAGTGCACGGGAAGCAGTAAGGATGATGATTATTGGTGTGAGTCCAAGTGGCGGGATGGTCTCGGTGCACGGCAAGCAGTAAGGATGATGATTATTGGTGTGAGTCCAAGTGGCGGGATGGTCTCGGTGCACGGCAAGCAGTAAGGATGATGATTATTGGTGTGAGTCCAAGTGGCGGGATGGTCTCAGTGCACGGGAAGCAGTAAGGATGATGATTATTGGTGTGAGTCCAAGTGGCGGGATGGTCTCGGTGCACGGGAAGCAGTAAGGATGATGATTATTGGTGTGAGTCCAAGTGGCGGGATGGTCTCAGTGCACGGGAAGCAGTAAGGATGATGATTATTGGTGTGAGTCCAAGTGGCGGGATGGTCTCAGTGCACGGCAAGCAGTAAGGATGATGATTATTGGTGTGAGTCCAAGTGGCGGGATGGTCTCGGTGCACGGCAAGCAGTAAGGATGATGATTGTTGGTGTGAGTCCAAGTGGCGGGATGGTCTCAGTGCACGGCAAGCAGTAAGGATGATGATTATTGGTGTGAGTCCAAGTGGCGGGATGGTCTCAGTGCACGGCAAGCAGTAAGGATGATGATTATTGGTGTGAGTCCAAGTGGCGGGATGGTCTCAGTGCACGGCAAGCAGTAAGGATGATGATTATTGGTGTGAGTCCAAGTGGCGGGATGGTCTCAGTGCACGTAGACACCAGGCCAGATTTGAGATGGTGAGTCGAATGATTCACAGGTGGAGGATTGTACCATTAATCGTACTCGTATCAACACAGATCAATTTTACGATATGATCACGAATGTATCTTTTCTCCTGTTCGTTCGCTGTCCTATACCAGCCCCTAATTCCCTCTCATGCAACATACTCTCCTTCCTCTCTATTCCACACTCTCCAGCCTCCCACTATCTCCTTCTCCTGCAACGTACTCTCCTTCCTCTCTATTCCACACTCTCCAGTCTCCCACTATCTGGACTGGGTGGCCGAGTGGTAACGCACTTGCGCTCGGAAGCGAGAGGTTGCGAGTTCGACCCTGGGTCAGGGCGTTAGCAATTTTCTCCCCCCTTTCCTAACCTAGGTGGTGGGTTCAAGTGCTAGTCTTTCGGATGAGACGAAAAACCGAGGTCCCTTCGTGTACACTACATTGGGGTGTGCACGTTAAAGATCCCACGATTGACAAAAGGGTCTTTCCTGGCAAAATTGTATAGGCATAGATAAAAATGTCCACCAAAATACCCGTGTGACTTGGAATAATAGGCCGTGAAAAGTAGGATATGCGCCGAAATGGCTGCGATCTGCTAGCCGATGTGAATGCGTGATGTATTGTGTAAAAAAATTCCATCTCACACGGCATAAAATAAATCCCTGCGCCTTGAATATGTGCGCGATATAAATTGCATTAAAAACAAATTAAAAAAAATTAAAAAATCCCTGCGCTTAGAACTGTACCCACGGAATACGCGCGATATAAGCCTCATATTGATTGATTGATTGATATCTCCTTCTCCTGCAACATACTCTCCTTCCTCTCTATTCCACACTCTCCAGTCTCCCACTATCTCCTTCCCCTCCTAGTCTGATTGTAATTCAAGATGCCCAGCGAAGTCTGAGTACAGGGAAAGTCAGCGTGTAACCCAGCCGCTGCTCTGGACTCGCCGGATTGTCCCCGAGGTCTGGACACCTCGTCAACCCGCCTCTCTATAACCCTGATGAATATTCATAGCTTTTCACAGAAAAAGGTCAGGTGACTTACCACCTACAGGGATGTGCGACATCCACCGGGGGCAGGGAATCACGAGCAGTATGTGTGCATGTGTGTGTGTGTGTGTGTGTGTGTGTGTGTGTGGGGGGGGGGGGGCGTGTGTGTGTGTGTGTGAGTGTGTGTTTGTGTCAATTGCGTTTCCATGACAAAGTAATCGAAAATGTTCTGCAGAGAGAGAGAGAGAGAGAGAGAGAGAGAGAGAGAGAGAGAGAGAGAGAGAGAGAGAGAGAGAGAGAGAGAGAGACAGAGAGAGAGAGAGAGAGAGAATGTGTTTGTGTCTGTTAGTCTGAAGGAGCTGGTTGCTGGAAACAGATAGGTTTTTCTTGCTATACTACGACATGTCAACTGTGCGGATAAGTTTTATAACAAGAACAAGAACAGCACGATTACATTGCTGCTTAGTTGTCATAGTTTCTGCTTGTCATTCCACATCTTAAACCAGACAATCGGTGAATCACAGCAAAAAGGGACTCACTGTCATCAGATGCCATTAGTCGAACACTGTTAACACCTAAACAAATCTCTAGTGGTCAAATTGCATGTTTGCTTCACGTTTCGTGAATAAGCATTACCAAACAAACCCAGTCCATCCAACGAACACAAAAAAACCCATTCAAACCGTTCACAACAGAACACAAAATCAAAAAGAACCCTTGTAACCAATCAAAACAAAACACGATAAAAAAAAGAACCATTGAGACCAATTTAACAAATGGGCCTTAATTATTTGTAGAACCGTTCTGAACAATCAAAACAAGACACATTATCCAAATTTAGCAGTCAGATTGCTTAGCTAACACATTAGAAAACCCCACACCATTGCAACAGATAACAGCAAAAGATACGATCAAAGGCACAATCCTACCCGTGTACAAGATTGGGCTCGCCATGTCAGATCTGGCTAGGCAGTTCCACAGGCTCGCCATGTCAGATCTGGCTAGGCAGTTCCACAGGCTCGCCATGTCAGATCTGGCTAGGCAGTTCCACAGGCTCGCCATGTCAGATCTGGCTAGGCAGTTCCACAGGCTCGCCATGTCAGATCTGGCTAGGCAGTTCCACAGGCTCGCCATGTCAGATCTGGCTAGGCAGTTCCACAGGCTCGCCATGTCAGATCTGGCTAGGCAGTTCCACAGGCTCGCCATGTCAGATCTGACTAGGCAGTTCCACAGGCTCGCCATGTCAGATCTGGCTAGGCAGTTCCACAGGCTCGCCATGTCAGATCTGGCTAGGCAGTTCCACAGGCTCGCCATGTCAGATCTGGCTAGGCAGTTCCACAGGCTCGCCATGTCAGATCTGGCTAGGCAGTTCCACAGGCTCGCCATGTCAGATCTGGCTAGGCAGTTCTACAGACTCGCCATGTCAGATCTGGCTAGGCAGTTCCACAGGCTCGCCATGTCAGATCTGGCTAGGCAGTTCTACAGGCTCGCCATGTCAGATCTGGCTAGGCAGTTCCACAGGCTCGCCATGTCAGATCTGGCTAGGCAGTTCCACAGGCTCGCCATGTCAGATCTGGCTAGGCAGTTCCACAGGCTCACCATGTCAGATCTGGCTAGGCAGTTCCACAGGCTCGCCATGTCAGTTCCACAGGCTCGCCATGTCAGATCTGACTAGGCAGTTCCACAGGCTCGCCATGTCAGATCTGGCTAGGCAGTTCCACAGGCTCGCCATGTCAGATCTGGCTAGGCAGTTCCACAGGATTCGACCAGCCCTCCCCTTGGACACATACCAAGGCTCAACATCCTGAATGCTTTCTGCACACAGAGGAATTCCATGAATCAATTTCGGTAATCTTGAACTTTAGCGTGTTGAATTCATAGCTCAGAATCCAGTGACATTCTTGACTTATTTTTGATACAAGTCCATGTAAGCAAGCCAAAGAACATTTGTCGTGAAATTAATTGACGGATTGAGCTCCAAACTTAAGCATAATTAATTAATTTGGTTGTTCAATCGACGAAAATGCACCAAAAATGGCGTACGTTGTCAACCATGGGACATCATGCATTTACACGAAAGAGTTGTCTCCCTTGTCCGCTCATACGGATAATTCCTTCTTTGACCCATGTAAACGAAATGCATTCGTACAGTTCATCGGAATTCATTCCGTAACTTCAAAGGGATCTAAAATGACTTGCTATGATTACAAGTGCAGGTTCTACAAATTTGGAGACTTAAATGCCTCTGAATTATGAGCTATGAATCTAACACGCTAAAGTTCAAGATTACCCCAATTTCTTAAAAAAGCATGTACCGTAAAAGCCTGCCCAGATATGAGATTAGTGAGTAGAGCTGTTTATCACGGGAAGCACTGCGCCTTTAACGAAACCAATCACAGAACCATTCAAACCAATGAAAAATCTAAAAATAAAAATAAAAACAGCAAAAAACACCACAAAATAGTCCAACCAATCAAAACAAGAGCACTGTTGGGAATGAAGAGGCCCCTGGGTACTACGCCCGATCCAAATCTCTTGCAATTAGATTTGCAGGCCAGCCCCCTCAGCCAGGTTGCTTAATACCAGTTAGGGGAGGGAAAGAAAAGATTAAGATCTGGCGAGGACCCGGGGTCGGAAATACCCAATCAATGGCGACCACGCATGGCTGCCTTCGTGAGCGGCCGGGGATAGAGATCGTTTCATGTCACTGTGGACGGCCCAATGAAAACACTGCCTTGCTGGCGAGGCTTCGATCTCCCTTGGCAGCGTTTTCTGTGTGTGTGAGTGTGTGCGTGTGTGTGTCCCCTCTCTCGCTTTCTCTGTGTGTCTATCTCTGCCTCACTCTCTGTTTCTGTCTTCCTCTTTCTTTCTCTGTGTGTCTATCTCTGCCTCACTCTCTGTTTCTGTCTTCCTCGCTTTCTCTGTGTGTCTATCTCTGCCTCACTCTCTGTTTCTGACTTCCTCGCTTTCTCTGTGTGTCTATCTCTGCCTCACTCTCTGTTTCTGTCTTCCTCGCTTTCTCCGTGTGTCTATCTCTGCCTCACTCTCTGTTTCTGTCTTCCTCGCTTTCTCTGTGTGTCTATCTCTGCCTCACTCTCTGTTTCTGTCTTCCTCGCTTTCTCTGTGTGTCTATCTCTGCCTCACTCTCTGTTTCTGTCTTCCTCGCTTTCTCTGTGTGTCTATCTCTGCCTCACTCTCTGTTTCTGTCTTCCTCGCTTTCTCTGTGTGTCTATCTCTGCCTCACTCTCTGTTTCTGTCTTCCTCGCTTTCTCTGTGTGTCTATCTCTGCCTCACTCTCTGTTTCTGTCTTCCTCGCTTTCTCCGTGTGTCTATCTCTGCCTCACTCTCTGTTTCTGTCTTCCTCGCTTTCTCTGTGTGTCTATCTCTGCCTCACTCTCTGTTTCTGTCTTCCTCTTTCTTTCTCTGTGTGTCTATCTCTGCCTCACTCTCTGTTTCTGTCTTCCTCTTTCTTTCTCTCCTTATTTGTCTGTCTCACCCTCCTTGTCTCTCAAGTTGTCTGTCTCTGTCGCTGTCCCTCCGTGTGTGTGTGTGTGTGTGTGTGTGTGTGTGTGTGTGTGTGTGTGTGTGTGCGCGCGCGCGCATGTGTACGAGTATGCCGTATGTGCGTTCGTGTGCGTGTGCGAGAGTGCGTGAGTGAGTGCGCGTGCCAGCGTGTACGTACGTGCGCCCATGTGCCGGTATGCAATCAAAGGCTTGTAATCAGAGCCACAGGACCCTGTGAGGAGGGACGCTCACTGTGTCATTCTATAGTCCCAGGCTGGCACCGCTGGTCCTGCCACAGAAGCTGCCAGACCCCGGCTCCGCTGTTGACCTTTGGGCATATTCATCCTCAAAGAAAAAAGTTCCACGCTGATTAGATGCACGGTTCGTGTGTCTGGCTGCTTTGAAAAGAACGCGCAGACAATTCGAGTCATAAATATGTGCATGGGTTTCTGGCCCGAAACGTTTGGTGAGATAATAAATTGGACGTGTCTGACAAGCACAGAAAAACATGCGTTTTCACAGCTGATTTCTGGAATACTTTGAAAGGGATGCACATTTTGAGGCATAAAATATGTGCATGATCTGCTGGTCGAGAACCCTTGTTTGATAATATTCTGAGTGGGTCCAAACCCAAAAAACACGCTTCTACGCAGTCCCTTCTAGACGCTAGAACAAACGATACATGCACAACATTGTTTGAAATTGTGATAATAAACTGTACCGGTCTGAAGATAAGAAATAATGCTTAAAAAACACATAGTTGTTGTTTGAAATAAGCACAGACAGGAACTCGTGATACATATCGATAATTACCTGGAGTAGAACAAACAAAACAATGTGTCTATGCACAGCTGCTGCATCAAATAAGAACAGGAGAGAGACATGAGCGTGCACAGAATTCTAAAAACGTGAAGCTATCTGATATCGTATCTCAGGTATACTGCCATCTGAACGAAGTCAGATGTATTTAGTTTCATTCGTCAGCGTCTTTTATTGCAGAAAGTCAGAAAAGCCTGAGACTTTGATGTCACTCATTCATTTATTCGAAACTTGTTTCCAAGTTTCAACGCGAATTTAGGGTAAGGCACAAAACAAAACAAAAAAATAGGTGTGGTTACGGTAACATAGCCAAAAAAAATAGGGTAGGTAGGTAGGCAATCACTTTTTTTTTAAAACTTTTTTTTCTAATGTGTACAAATTAAACCTACTTGACAGGGAAATAAGTGTGCGACTCGGGCGCTTTCGCTTTCATTGCGTTTTTTGCACTCGTTTTTTTTTGTTTTGACAAATGTAATAAAAAGTTATAGGATCGGCCCCTAAAAATAGGGTAGGTCGGGTTACCGTAACCACACCTATTTTTTTTTTAGGCCTAAGTACAACAAGAAAATAATGAAGAAAAAACAACCAAGAAGAAAACCCCCACTTTCACTCGCATCAAGTTACACATGCCGTCGTACAAGGCCATGTACGGCGCCACAGATCTGTTGAGGTTTTTACATCGAATAAAACAAAACAACAACTTTAACTTGGAAACATACAAACAAGTAAACGCCAAGCATCTTTCTGGACATTTTATTGTTGTAGCATTATTTTGGGAGATTGACATTAGTGTCAATTTAAAATCAATTAGAGTGCCCCCCCCCCCCCCCCCAAAAAAAAAAAAAAAAAAAAGAAGAAGAAAAAAGATCTGACGCTGGACAGGACGGGGCTAGGCTGGAGATTGTGGCATATGTTTAAAGTTAAACGATGGTCTTATCCCGTGTAAAAGCCTAAACAGATTTGCGGTGGTGAAGCTGATTGATGACACGGAAAGAGAGAATGCTTTATGTCCTACAGGCTAAATTTTCGCCTCTTAAGGACAAGCTATGGGTTATATGATTCGAGTTTTACGCCCTCACGGCTTTTGGCGAGATACACATGTGTATGCGTGTTCATGTGGTATCAGCCATCTGCACCTAGTAGGGCGGAATGACGGAGGTCTTTTACGTGCCATTGTGGTGACACGGGGGTTGAACATGGCTTTCATTTTTTCATTTTTTTTCTTTTCATTTTCATTACTTTATTGTCTTCCGTCTCTGGGTCTGCACATAAAGTTGACCCGTGTCCGTCCCGGCCCGAATTCGAACCTGCGACCTTTCGATCACAAGTCCAGTGCTCTACCAACTGAGCTACCCAATGATTGATGACACAGGAAGGACAATACCTCCTGCGACCTTCCGATCACAAGTCCAGTGCTCTACCAACTGGCTACCCAATGATTGATGACACAGGAAGGACAATACCTCCTGCGACCTTCCGATCACAAGTCCAGTGCTCTACCAACTGGCTACCCAATGATTGATGACACAGGAAGGACAATACCTCCTGCGACCTTTCGATCACAAGTCCAGTGCTCTACCAACTGGGCTACCCAATGATTGATGACACAGGAAGGACAATACCTTTTAGCGTCATCGGAGCTGTACCACACGCCAGAAACCTAAGCGATTCAGACAGAACGATCAACATGTGGATGTGACAAAGCTTTGTCTCCCGCAAAGTCCCTAATGCGATTAGTGTACACCAATAAAACCCAAAAAGACTTTAAATGCATGGGGACATGCTAACTGAGGATACATCCGCTAAATCAAATCTTCGTGAGCAGGGAATTACTAAAACAGCAAGACACGCGTAACCAGAAGCCAACCGCGTCGCCAGGACCAGACATAAATGCAATCATCTCCCATCGATCGCTAACCATGGGTTAGACCAATTGACCTGGGACAACCATGCCAGCATTGACGCGGACCTGACTTATTGCGCTGGGTACATTGCGAAACTGGGAGAGAGCTGCCTCTTTTGGCGAGAAAATAGCCAAGCGTGTTGGTCTCGGAGTTAGAGCCTGAGCTCCGGGCGAGCTGTCAATTCATTGAAGAGCTACTCATTCTCCCAAATCCAATAGTGTGGAGTTCGTGCTAGCGGGGGCTTAGAAATTGAAGGCGGGAGGGATTGAATTTCGTTCGGGTATTTTGGAAGTAGCAGAACAAGTTGCATGGGAGAAGGGGCGCGTCTTTAATTAAATGGCGTTTACACTTTCGTGTGAAGTCCGTGGAGCTGCCTTTAAAGGTACACTCCTTGACATGCAAGCGACCAGGACTGAGGTGAACGAACCGAAAGTGGGTGCCACCTAAACGGGAGAGAACACACCTGATTCACAACAAATCTCAATTTCAACCAATTTCAACACCGCACCTGGCTCCAACCTGATTGGGGCTCCAACCTGATTGGTAACTTTCTCGTGCACCGCGGCCCATGTTGACCAACATAGATCTATACAGACATTCTCCAGCTTTACCATGTTGACCAACATAGATCTATACAGACATTCTCCAGCTTCACCATGTTGACCAACATAGATCTATACAGACATTCTCCAGCTTCACCATGTTGACCAACATAGATCTATACAGACATTCTCCAGCTTCACCATGTTGACCAACATAGATCTATACAGACATTCTCCAGCTTCACCATGTTGACCAACATAGATCTATACAGACATTCTCCAGCTTTACCATGTTGACCAACATAGATCTATACAGACATTCCCCAGCTTTACCATGTTGACCAACATAGATCTATACAGACATTCTCCAGCTTTACCATGTTGACCAACATAGATCTATACAGATATTCTCCAGCTTTACCATGTTGACCAACATAGATCCATACAGACATTCTCCAGCTTCCCCATGTTGACCAACATAGATCTATACAGACATTCCCCAGCTTTACCATGTTGACCAACATAGATATATACAGACATTCTCCAGCTTTACCATGTTGACCAACATAGATCTATACAGACATTCTCCAGCTTTACCATGTTGACCAACATAGATCTATACAGACATTCTCCAGCTTCACCATGTTGACCAACATAGATCTATACAGACATTCTCCAGCTTCACCATGTTGACCAACATAGATCTATACAGACATTCTCCAGCTTTACCATGTTGACCAACATAGATCTATACAGACATTCTCCAGCTTCACCATGTTGACCAACATAGATCTATACAGACATTCTCCAGCTTCACCATGTTGACCAACATAGATCTATACAGACATTCTCCAGCTTTACCATTTGCAAACACTCACCAGCCTGACCTGTTTCTGAGCAGGTTTAGAACTTTTCGTGAGGGGCACATATGAACAATAAAAAACAAACAAATTCAGCCAAAAATTCCCTATTTGCATGCGATTGATTTGTATATGTTAGATTCAAGGTGCACTTTCAAAAATGGTGTGTATCAGAATGCTGCGTACCATTTCGTTTCACTATTATGTGCACAAATAAAAAGTGCACTTCTCAAAGCATAATTGCTACAAACATTGCACTGAGCTACAAGAGAAAAAAAGATAGTTAAAATAAGACGACCATCACCACCACCATTGTGGACAAAGCAGAATAAGTAAAGAGAGGGAGTTTCTTAGAGTCAGCGT
>NC_090250.1:49673024-49730524 GCF_037325665.1 Littorina saxatilis | reverse complement strand
CACGCACGGCCGCCCGCCCCCCCCCCCCCCGGCACATTTATACACACAATTCACGCCAGAAAACAAAGGAATAGAAAATAGCACCATAAACGCCATTCTCATTGGAAACCAACATCAGCCGGCAATATTCACACATCTGTCACGTCATTACCTTACACAAACACTATTATACCTGAGATTAACTTCCGCCTACAATGACAGAGCTAATCAACCATGTCGTATGCTTTCAGTCCCGTTCGGTCTTGAACAACACTATTATTCATTGTACGCCAAAGCAAACGTATGAGGGAACAAAGGTGTGGCATAACCAGAAGACTGCCATAGTACACTATATTATATCTGCAGTGTATTGAAAAAGAACGCGTTTGTCTAAAGTTATAATCTGATGAACGTAGCTTTTGTTGAATTGTGTTGGCGGAGAGGGTAGGAGGTGGGGGGGGGGGGGGGGAGGGTACGTGCGTCTGCGGTCGCAGTGTAGACACTACTGCATGCAAAATCAAGCTATTTGTTTCGTACGGAAGGGAAATGTATGTTGTTGGTTTTTACATTTAGTCAAGTTTTGACTAAATGTTTTAACATAGAGGGGGTGTGTGTGTCAGTCAGTCTGTCTGTCTGTCTGTCTGTGTGTGTGTCTGTCTGTCTGTGTGTGTGTAGAGCGATTCAGACTAAACTACTGGACCGATATTTATGAAATTTGACATGAGAGTTCCTGGGTATGATATCCTCAGACGTTTTTTTCATTTTTTTGATAAATGTCTTTGATGACGTCATATCCGGCTTTTCGTGAAAGTTGAGGCGGAACTGTCACGCCCTCATTTTTCAACCAAATTGGTTGAAATTTTGGTCAAGTAATCTCCGACAAAGCCCGGACTTCAGTATTGCATTTCAGCTTGGTGGCTTAAAAATTAATTGATGACTTTGGTCATTAAAAATCTGAAAATTGTAAAAAAATTATTTTTTTTATAAAACGATCCAAATTTACGTTCATCTTATTCTCCATCATTTTCTGATTCCAAAAACATATAAATATGTTATATTTGGATTAAAAACAAGCTCTGAAAATTAAAAATATAAAAATTATGATTAAAATTAAATTTCCGAAATCGTTTCAAAAACTATTTCATCTTATTACTTGTCGGTTCCTGATTCCAAAAACATATAGTCATGATATGTTTGGATTAAAAAAACGCTCAGAAAGTTAAAACGAAGAGAGGTATAGTAAAGCGTGCTATGAAGCACAGCGCAACCGCTGCCGCGCCAAACAGGCTCGTCACTTTCACTACCTTTTGCACTAGCGGCGGACTACGTTCAGTTTCATTCTGTGAGTTCCACAGCTTGACTAAATGTAGTAATTTCGCCTCACGCGACTTGTTTAACCTTAAAACAGAACATAAAAGAAAACGACCCCATTGCATCTGTCTTTTTTTCTCTCAAGCAAGTTGTACGATTTCCACACAGTCATGTTCATCGCCACAGATCTCTACAGGCATTTACATGCATGTAGACAGGGACCTATACTGTTCAAAAAAAGAAACGCATAGCTTGTAATATTTGGTTAATTTAGTTATATGGCTACAAGGATATCCACCAATTTGCAGAAAATGTTTATCTGGTCGTCGACCTTTCGTCCATTGCCACAAGTGAGCTCTGCACGTGACGCATGCGTTACCAGTGGCTACAATGTCAAAATTGCTCATTTGGCATGACCACTCGTCATGCTTTAGTGTAATCTCGTGAAACTCGGGGAATATTGAGCTCTCACCATGTCTTCCAAAACCCATAAAAGCGGATTGTTCGCCACAAAGAAATCAGACGACAATTCAGCGACGAAAGATGGCCGGATTGAGCAGAGAAGACCGCCAAATTGCATTGGGTCGTTTACAAGCAGGCCAAAGTCAAAGTGCAATCGCCAGGCACTTCCACGTGTCCCAGAGCACCATCAGTAGACTGTGGGTCAGGTTTCAAGCCACTGGCTCCGTTGCTGACTTGCCACGAGCGGGAAGACCAAGGGCGACAACTGCTGCTCACGACCGCTTCATACGGCTCCGCCACCTCCGGAATCGTTTCCTGTCGGCCTCATCTTCTGTCCAGGCTCTCCCCGGGCCACACCGATTATCGGACCAGACCGTGCGGAACCGCCTGCATGAAGCTGGTTTGAGAGCTCGCAGACCTCACAGAGGAGCTGTCCTCACCCGCCGCCATCGCCAGAACCGAATGCAGTGGGGCAACCAGCACCTTCGCTGGACCGTCCGGAATCACTGGAGACACGTGTGGTTCAGCGACGAGTCCTACTTCCTGCTCCAGGGACATGATGGTCGGAGGAGGGTCTACCGGAGTGTAAACGAACGTTACGCGCCCAACTGTGTGGATGAGGCACCCGTTCATGGTGGTGGAGGCGTCATGGTGTGGGGGGCGATCAATACCGCTGGAAGGAGCACCCTGGTGCACGTCCAAGGGCGCATAACTGCCCAGCGATACGTGGAGGAAATTCTGCGCCCACACGCCCTTCCTCTTCTGGCTGACCAGGATGCCATATTCCAGCAGGACAACGCTCGCCCGCACACAGCACGACTCGCCACCCAGTTTCTCACCGACCACCATGTCCAGGTGCTTCCCTGGCCATCCATGTCGCCAGACATGAACCCGATAGAACACCTCTGGGATGAATTGGACAGACGTGTGCGCAGGTGAGAAGAAGCGCCGGCAAATCACCGCGATCTATTGCAGGCACTTCAGGAGGAGTGGGACACCATCCCACAGCAAGATATCCGGCATCTGATCCAGTCCATGCCCAGAAGGTGCCGGGCAGTTGTTGCTGCTCAATGCAGTCACACCCCCTACTGACTTGACAGCCTCGGCACCCAATCGTATTGATTGACTGATTGATTTGAAGATGCAAATGAACTGTGTGTGCATTCAACTGTGTCCATACCAAATTTCAAACAAATAATCTAAATATTGGATTTTCTGTTAATTTTTTCGAAAAATAAAACAAATTTGGCAAGTAGCAACTATGCGTTTCTTTTTTTGAACAGTATATATTTAGATATAGGTCTATGATGTAGATAAACATTTCACTTGGATACATACCGATAATCAGTAGCGTGGCTGTATTCTTTGCAAATGTTTTTTTCTCCTGAATCATTATATTTAGCAGATTGACATAGGTGTCATTAATCAAATGAAGTCAGCAAAAAAATCGAACTCTACACACACAGTAGCCAGGGTCTTGAATTAGTATGTGCCCAAGGGAAAGTAGACTCTCATAACATGTCTGGGCAGTTGCTTTTAGTGTCTAATACCTACTGTAGTAATAGTGATGTCTTTTCTGTTGTTTTCACTTGCTGGTTGGTTTGATATTTGTATTTGTATTTTGTATAAATTCTTTGAAAATTGCTTGCTCTTTACGGAGGGCACCTAGGTTGTTCCCGTTTCAAGGGGTGAGCGTTCAAATGGAAGGGTGTTTGTACTGTGTGTAAAAGCCTGACAGTATCTGTGTTAGTTTACGGGAAGCTTACTGTGCCTTTAAACTCATAAATGGCCCCAGTCTATTTCATTTTTCCACGACCCATTTTTCCCCCGCAATATTCCCAGTTGGCGGATTTACAGACCGAACAGCACGTGCGAGAAATAACCGGAAGTTGTCCAAAGCTGGCTTTTAGCGTAAACCGAGATCTTTCCCTTTTCAGCCACATCCACCCCCTGGCTCTCCACCACCTCCTCTTCCCTCTTTTTCCTCTCTACCCACCCACCCCCTCCCCCTCTCCCATTAACACTGCCTTCCCCTCTCGTGGGGTCCCTTTATCGACTTTTGGCGAAACTTGATCCCCGTTGCTGAGCTGGCCGGGATGTCTTACGCGCTCTTGTTATATAACACTCGCCCACTGTTCTTTCCCTCCTTTTTGTTGACGGTGCGCCTGTGTGTTGTAATACTTGATCAATGGACGATGAACTTGTCAGAAGCAGCTGGTTAGCATATATGTGACCCTCCACCACGGAATGAGTCGCATGTCACCTTTGCATGATTTTCATAGTTTTACATTTTTCTAAAGAGTTTTTTATGCTCTATCCAGTGGTGAAAACCGTTTTAGAAAAGAGCGAAAACTGTTTGAGTTATAAGCCTGTGACTAAGGTGACCCTCACACTGTTACCAGGCACTCCCCGGACTTATATTAAGCCTAGCGCAGAACCGCGCGAGGTGACATGCGACTCATTTCGTGGTGGAGGGTCACAATTATGGCCTTTTTTTCTTGCTAATTTTGAGGGTGATTTTTTTCATCTCGTCCTTTGTTTTCTTCTAAACTCTCTGTCTCGTTGCCTCTCTTTCTATCTCTAACTCAGCCTTTCTCTTCGTTTCTGTTTTTCTTTCTCTGTCTCTGTCAATGTTTTTTTTTAATAATTTTTTTTTAATGCATTCCGGTCCGACAGTTAAACATGGAAGTTTATTACAGCTGCCTATCAACCTCTGTCTCTCTTTCCTTCTCTTGTTTACTTATCTGTAGTAAGGACAGGTTATCGCACTAGTTTTGGGCCTAAAACCTCCACCCTTATGTGTCAAACATATATAAATGGATCAATCAATGAATCAATGAATTAATTAATCAATGGAGGAATGCATGAATGCATGAATCAACCAATCAATCAATAAATCAATCAACTAATCAATATCTCTCTCTCTCTCTCACACACACACACACACGTACACACACACACACACACACACACACACGTTCCACTCCACGTCTCATTTTCTCATAAAGTGCACCCTCATTAAGAACGACAATGTGGGTGCCAGCGAATACACTCCCGCAAGCGAATCGATAGTTCTCTGTCAGGGTATACAGACACTAGAGATCTCGGGTAAGTGCCACATCACAGCGCCTGGCGCCGCTATAGTATGACAGCATACTCGCGCCAAAAGTAAAACTTTCTGAAATCAACTACATTTTAGTTATTGTCACTGATACTTACAGAAAAAGCATAATCAGCAGTCAGTGATGTTACAATGTTCGCTTTTGGTTCTGCCACTGGCGGGCGCAGTGGCGTGGTGGTAAGACGTCGGCCTCCTAATCGGGAGGTCGTGAGTTCGAATCCCGGTCGCTGCCGCCTGGTGGGTTAAGAGTGGAGATTTTTCCGATCTCCCAGGTCAACTTATGTGCAGACCTGCTAGTGGCTTAACCCCCATCGTGTGTACACGTAAGCACAAGACCAAGTGCGCACGGAAAAGATCATGATAGAGTTCGGTGGGTTATGGAAACACGAAAATACCCAGCATGCCTCCCCCGAAATCGGCGGGATAAAAACGGTCATACACGTAAAAATCCCATGAACGAAGAAGAAGAAGAAGAAGAAGAAGAAGAAGGTTCTGCCACAATGCCGTCATACTTTTGAACCTGCCTTTTACATAAAGACCATCCCGACACGAAACCAGGGCTGATGGTGGTGCACGAAGCGATACTGCATGGGTGCCACCCAACTGGATGGGAGCCAGCCGCGGGTTCTGATTGGTTGACATTTCAGCATCTTGTAAAATTCCCAAGATCTGTTCAAGCTTAAAATTACGTGGGATGAAAATTAGCATTTTTCGCGTTCGACATATATATATATATACACCACAATCTAGCATGGGGAGTTTATATCAAACATTGACATACATGTCAATTACGAAATCTAGTGAGCCAATCATTCATACTCCTTTCTTAAAGTAGCCATACGGTAGATTCTTCGTATAAATATATAAACTAGATGAATACCCGCTTCGCCGGGTACGGTTTAGCCGGGAAGAAGTCGGGCTGAATACCCGGCTGTGCCGGTGACCCGGAAGGAAGGGAGATAAACGCGCAAAACACTGGAGAAGAGTAATACCTTCTAAAAATAGTATAACGGGAATATGGATTGAGCGTTGTCGACAGTGACCTTCTAAAAATAGAAACGGGAATATGGATTGACGCCACACGAAGGAAGGGAGATAAACGCTGAAAACACTGGAGAAGATAAGGAAGAGTTACTGGGAATGGATCCAGAGAAAAACCAAAATCGGTTCAGCGCTGCGCGCTGAGAGCACGTGTTGAAATATCTCATCGAGCAGGTTGTGTCCGGGGTCTACCTGAATATGCCCACCAAATTTGAAACAGATCCATCGAGAACCTTGGGCGTGCATCGCGGACACACACACACACACACACACACACACACACACACACACACACACACACACACACACACACACACACACACACACACACACACACACACACACACACACAGACAGACAGACACAAGTCGTATATATATATAGATGTTCGATTGGAAGGTTGGTCATAATAATAATAATAAAACAATCTTTTATAGCGCTGTTCACCGCCGAATGGCAGTCTCATGGCGCTTTACATTAGACATTAAAATTTAACATTTTACATAAAAAGTTTTCTCGAAAGAAATAACATACAAGCATTAAAAACAATTTATAGACAACGACCACTTATAGTTATATAAAATAATCTAGAAAACTTGTTTTTAAAAAGATGAAAAAACCCAAAACAAAACACGTAAAATAAGTAATAGACACATAGTTACACTTAAAAAGTCTGACAATAAAACAGAACTCACATAAAAGCGTACAGATCTAAAACAGAACGAAGATGTAACATAGCAAAAGTATAATCTAAGACTAAAAAGTCTCAAGGAAAGGTCTACAAACAAATCTTAAAGAAGGTCTACAAAAGTTCCTAAATGATCTAGGATGATTTTCCAAAAAAGTCTTTGAAAGAATGCTCTGAAATATCACAAGTTAAGCTGCAAACATACGCTGGTCTGCCTTCACGCACATAAAAGAAAGGTTTATGTGTGCTTACTGTAGGCCTAGCAAATAACCATGTTATGTCCCAAATAGCCACGTTATGTCCCAAATAGCCACGTTATGTCCCAAATAGCCACGTTATGTCCCAAATAACCACGTTATGTCCCAAATAGCCACGTTATGTCCCAAATAACCACGTTATGTCCCAAATAACCACGTTATGTCCCAAATAGCCACGTTATGTCCCAAATAGCCACGTTATGTCCCAAATAGCCACGTTATATCCCAAATAGACGCTAGTTCTGGGGACAGAAATGTTTAAGTTAGCATAGCATGCTTTCTGTCTGTTCTCGTATTTCAGTTTTTTGTTTTGTTTGTTTGCTTAACGCCCAGCCGACCACGAAGGGCCATATCAGGGCGGTGCTGCTTTGACATATAACGTGCGCCACACACAAGACAGAAGTCGCAGCACAGGCTTCATGTCTCACCCAGTCACATTATTCTGACACCGGACCAACCAGTCCTAGCACTAACCCCATAATGCCAGGCGCCAGGCGGAGCAGCCACTAGATTGCCAATTTTAAAGTCTTTGGTATGACCCGGCCGGGGTTCGAACCCACGACCTCCCGATCACGGGGCGGACGCCTTACCATTAGGCCAACCGTGCCGGTCGTATTTCAGTTCCAGTCGTGAAAATAAATAAATAAACATACGAACAACCCTAATCCCTTCCGTGAGTTTTTCCCCTGACCTTATCTTCCAAGCAAGAAGAATTGCAGCAATGAACAGGAACATTACCACCAGAAATATGGCTAACGTGGCATCTTGATGACTCCAGGAAGGGAAGCATCAACCGTATTTAATTCATAGGAAAGACATAAGGGTCTCCATCATTCGGAATACGGCAGTATCAGCTTCACGAGGAAAGGAGAGAGAGGAGAAGACAATGTCTGTGTTTCTCACTTCTTGCATTCACCTCTGTCTCTTGCTTTTTACAACCGCTCGTGTCTCTCGTTTCTTACATCCACCTCGAGCTCTGTCTCTCGCTTCTTTCATCCACCTCGACCTCTGTCTCTCGCTTTTTACATTAACTGTTGTCTCTGTCTCTCGTTTCTTGCATCAACCTCTGTCTCTGTCTCTCGTTTCTTACATCAACCTCTGTCTCTGTCTCTCGTTTCTTACATCAACCTCTGTCTCTGTCTCTCGTTTCTTACATCAACCTCTGTCTCTCGTTTCTTACATCAACCTCTGTCTCTGTCTCTCGTTTCTTACATAAACCTCTGTCTCTGTCTCCCAGTTTATTTTTTACACAAACCTCTTTCTATGTCTCTCGTTTCTCAAATCAACATCTGTCTCTGTCTTTCGTTTCTTACATCAACCTCTGTCTCTGTCTCTCGTTTCTTACATCAACCTCTGTCTCTGTCTCTCGTTTCTTACATCAACCTCTGTCTCTGTCTCTCGTTTCTTACATCAACCTCTGTCTCTGTCTCTCGTGTTTTACATACACGTCTGTTTTGGTCTGTACCTTGTCAAATCAACCTCTGCATCCATCTCTCATTTCTTTTTTTCACCAACTACTGTCTCTCGCTTGTTACTTCAACCCCTGTCTCTGTCTCTTGCTTCTATGTTACACCGACCTGTCTCTGTCTCGCGTGCATTTTTCTTTCACCGACAGCGAAACCTCAAAGGGGGACAACAAAACTGACAAGGGCCGCAATTCTCTTTATCGATTGGATCCGCGATATCCCACGTGAACTGAGAGGCTTCGGAGATGAAAAAGGGAAAAGTCGGCAATAATTAGCAACCCCCTTTCCCCTCTGGCTTTCTCCTCCGATTTGCTGTTTACACTTAACGGGCCTCGAGGGGGAAGTGTTTTTTTCTTCCACTGTCTCTCTCTTTCTTGTCTTAATTTTTGTGTTGTTCTAGCTATTGCCCTTGTCCGAATTTCTGTGAGACAAAGATTGATTAGGATATATCTGACTGCAGCTCAAGGTCAAGTGGTCAGTGTCAGTTGGACAGAACACCCCCACCACCTTCCCATCCGCGATCCCGGTTGGCGGTCATCGATGAAATAGCTGTACTTTACTGGTACATGGTTGACATACAAAGTTACTTAGTTTTGCGTGGAGATCATCTTGCAGGTCACAATATATCCGTCCAGTCTTTTGCATGAGATACGAATATACGTTAAATATCAAATGTTGTTTAACTCTGCACATAAACCACCCAGGCTGTTCATACTATTTTTTGTTTGAATGTGTGCACGTTTAAAGTTGCTCTAATCCTATGAACAAGCCCGGACAAATCTTTATTGATTTACATAATCGTTTACACGAAAAGTAAGGTATCTTTGGAGAAAATAACCCACCCAAAACAAAGTAGACAACCTTTCAGACCCGTTAATTGATACCTCAGTGTGAAACAAAGGGACGAAACCGCTCTAACATCATACGACTTGTGCAAAAAGAGTAAGTGAGAATAATGCGAAACCAATCTCCTGGCACCCGAGAGTACAATAACCATTGAAATGATGAACAGCGGCTTTTATCCTCATCTGCTGGTTGATAGGTTTGGCAATCATCAGATTTCGCCCTGTGTAAGGATAGTCGTCACACTGAATGGATCTGAAAATGATTCCCTTTCACTCCCTTACACTGGGCGGAGATCGTTTGGCAAGCTTGGAATTAAAAATGGAACGTATTCATCGCTTGATTGTCGTACTGTTGACTACCTTCACAGAGTGACCGTTTTTGTGTGAAGACCAGGATACATCCTGGCACTTTGCCGTCAATACTGCCCCCACCACTCCCCTTCCCCCTGACCACGGTCTGAGTCTTTCGTCTGAATAGGACAAAGACCCGTCCTTCTCCTCCACACTGCCTTCACCACGCACGCACGCACGCACGCACGCACATACACACACGCACGCACACACACACACACACACACACCATCAAACACTACTCACGACAGCATAAACACTACACGAACAATTTCATCACTCGAATCCACATTTATATAACAATCAAGTCAAAAACACTTACCACAAATCAACACAAAATGGAGCGTCATCAAAAATGCATGACACTAACACATTCGGCGATTCCCCAGAGGTATCATAAAACTGTGTTGGTTTAATATTCTAAAAGTTCATCCAAAAAGCACACTTTTTCACTGTCATGAAAAAGTTTCAACTACACAGGATGAGACAATTCATGGTCACACTGAAATTACGGCGCATGCACTGTAATTTAGATTCGCTTCATTTCGACACCCATCTTTTCCCCAGCTGTTTTTTTTTTTTAATCTACTGGTGTGTTTTTTGTGTGTTTTTTGTTATCAATATCTTTGGGCGCACTTGTTGCATTTGCATATTTGTGAAATATTGCGGAAAGAGTAGCAGGCTGACTATATTGCAGTCTCGTACGTTACCTTGGCCGAAGCCAATTTTACGAAAGCACTTTTCTGAATACAAGTGGCGTTTCGGGGCAAATTCAATCATGTTTGACCCCCCCCCCCCCCTCTCTTCCCTTTCAATCTCCACCGTCTCTCTTTCTCTCTTTCTCTCTCAGCATGTCTGTTCCTTTATAATTATTTGTTCATAGTTATGCTCGATTTCTTTCTCTCTCACAAGTCCCTCCCTCCCAACCTCTCTCCCTCTCTTAAACTATATCTTTATTGCCCTCTCTTTCTCCCTCCACTTTTCTCTGTGACGTTCTTTCCCCCTGTCTCTTCCTCCCCTATCTGTCTCTTTCTCCCCCGTTCCTCCCTCCCCCCCTCTCTGTTTATCTCTCCCTCTCTCTTGCTCTGCCCCTCCCTCCCTCACTCACTGTCTAACCGTCTGTCGGTCGGTATCTCTCTCTACACCGTTCCTTCCCTCTCTCTATGGCCCCCCCTCCCCCTGTTTCCCCCTGTTTCCTTCTATCTCTGGCTTCCTCCCATGCATTTTGTTTTGTGAACAGCGAAGCCATACATGCTGACTTGCGTCCTTCTTGGTCGGCGTTGTCAACCGTTTTCTTCTTTGCCCATACCCGTTGACTTCTGTTTCTTCTTTTTCTTCCTCTTTTCTTTCTGCCAGTTGCTTCCCCCTTCCTTCATTCCCTCCCCCCTCTTGTTCCTCTCTGTTTTTCCATTTTAATGAATGTACGTGCTTTACGTTTCACTGTCTCTTTCTTTCTCTCTCCCTCCTCCCCACACACACACACGCACTGACACACACACACACGCACGCGCGCGCACGTCAACACACAACCACCCCTCCCAATCCACACACACACACATAAACAAACATTCAACCCCCTCCTCCTCCACACCGTGACATACTCACACACACACATTTGATTTTCGATGATCTCAGAACAGGTAGGTCATAAAATTCCCATTCTCCGTAACTCCGTCTCTCTCATTGCTATTGTGACTCTCCATCCCCACCCCCACATACCCCACCCCCCCCTCACTTTCCCTCACGACCTCCGCCTCCCCAGGCCCTGGCCCATCTAACTCCCCGTCTGAGGCTCCCGATCGCACTCACTAGGTGTCCCAACTGTTCAGGGGGAAGAGTGTCCGAAGGCTCGTGTGTTTCCCGTCAACTTTTACCACTAATGGCACCCACACACGCATCCCTGTGTCTGCCAAATACGAGTAAATGGACATCTCTTACTCATTGCTTTCCCCGCTGGTTTCTGAAGTTTCATGTCCTCTTTTTGGGACACGGTAGCAGATCAATAGTACGTGGAATCAAAACGTGTGTGTGTGTGTGTCTATGTGTGTGTGTGTGTGTGGGGGGGGGGGGGGGGGGGCGTGTGTGTGACTCATATACCAAACCAAATTCATTTGGCTCTTATTAAAAATGAAAACTTTATCATACTGACAGAGAATACTACAAACAGACAAGCAACAAAACACACAGAGATACAGACATATACACGGGGACACCGAGACAGACACCAAGACAGACAGACAGACAGACAGACAGACAGACAGACAGATACAGACACACAAACACGCACACCCACACACACCCACACACACACACACACAACACACACACACACACACACACACACACACACACACACGACACGACACGACACGACACGACACGACACGACAAAAAAACAAACCGCTAATACTCACACAAAACTACACCAAAGGGGTGCAGCATACAAAGGAAGATCCTTACTTACGTTTGACAGACGGCCAAGATCAGAACCCCAGACTCGGACTGGACGTGGACCTGCAATAAAACGAAACACACGTGAACTAAAGTTCAACACAGATACCATCGCTCTGGTGTAAGCGGTCATATCCATCATCACACATCTGTTCATGCTTTTACGATTCATGAGAACATATTTTATTTGGAAACAGATCTTATTAAACGTCAACACCCCAGTTGCCTTTTGTGCAGAGTGGTATTTTTTAATGAATGAATTACGTCAGTGGATCTAGTGTCAACCTACAATACACTTATTTACACAATTCATTAAAACAATCTTTCTGTTCAAATACCAGGCTGGCTGTTGATTGTGGTAAAACCTGAATTGATCCATACATACGCATTCTAACAGCCCCCCCTCCCCACACACACACGCGCATACACACCCCACTGATATCCTCGACACCCCAAACACGAATGTACCTGTACAAGTACATCAACGCCACCAGGTGACGTCCTCTCAATCAGTGAGATCAAGTTATCCCCCCCCCCCCTGCCCCGCCCTTTCCCTCTCCAGGACAGCTGTGTGGAAGAAGTGAGTGTCCATTGCTGATGCTGCTCTTGTTGATATCTTTCCCCCAACTTTTTCTCAGAACCAAATCGGTTGAAATCGCTGCCCATGTGAACAGAGCTAACGCTCAGACTAGTTTTAGGCAACGATTTTCAGCCCACGTGCACATTCGGGCTTGTCCGGTCGTATTCGTTGTTTTCCGGTTCGAGCTATAACACATCGGGAAGTCGATGCGGAGTCGAGCAGCGCCCAACTGAGTTTTCAACTCGCTGCTAAATGGGAACTAAACATAGCATAAAGCAGACCTGTGTTCGTCTTGGCCTGGATTCGAACCTGTGTCACCTAAGATCACGGGTCCAGTGTTTCCCTAACTGCACATCTGAGTAAAGCCATGATTATTACGCAGCCGACTGCGTTCCCAGTACCCAATATTGACGGACTGTGTGATGATATCTTCTGCTATGGTCTGTTGAGACAGTGATATCAAAATCGAGACAGGAGGTCGAGATTTTGATATCACTGTCGAAACAGACCAATAGCAGAAGATATCATCACACAGTCAGTCAATGTTAGATATATTGCTAATTCTCTGGACATTTTGTATTTACTGTAAAGAAATTACAAAAGTATTTGTCTCAGTTTTGGCTGTTCCATATTCCTCCCTCTGATTATTATTTCTTTTTGTTCACTCTTTTCTTGTACTTTTCAGTATTTAAAAATGTCTTTTCTTTCAAAAAGTCTTTAGTCACTTGCTCAACTAAATTCTGGGATAATTACATTTTCATATATATTTGTTTGTTTTTAAATTTAGGTGTTATTGTTTTTGAAGTGGGGAAGCAATAAAGAGGTCGTCGATATCAACACTGATATCGACGGAAATGTCGTCGATATCACTTTTACAATGAGCTCAGTTTTGCCTAATTGACCAATGGAAATCCACGTAACATATGAAATAGCAATATTATGGAATAACCAGCACCGAATACGCAGAATTATATATCCACAGTAGTTAATAACCGTTACTGTATACCCAGCACTGAATGACCAGTACTGCATTCCCGTATTGCATACTCACTATTGAATAACCAGTAATGCATACACAGTTTTGAATATCCCCAGTACTGAATTCCCAGTACTGCAGACTTAGTATTGTATGCCCAGTATTGAATTCCCAGTACTGCAGACCTTGTATTGTATCCCCAGTATTGAATTCCAAGTACTGCAGACCTAGTATTGTATGCCAAGTATTGAATAATCCCAGTACTGAATTCCCAGTACTGCATACCTAGTATTGTATGCCCAGTATTGAATTCCCAGTACTGCAGACCTTGTATTGTATCCACGGTATTGAATTCCCAGTACTGCAGACCTAGTATTGTATGCCCAGTATTGAATTCCCAGTACTGCAGACCTAGTGTGGTATACCCAGTATTGAATTCCCAGTACTGCAGACCTAGTATTGTATGCCCAGTATTGAATTCCCAGTACAGCAGACCTAGTATTGTATGCCCAGTATTGAAATCCCAGTACTGCAGACCTAGTATTGTAGGCCCAGTATTGAATTTCCTGTCATGCAGACCTAGTATTGTATCCCCAGTACTGAATTCGCAGGACAGCAGACCTAGTATTGTATCCCCAGTACTGAATTCCCAGTACTGCAGACCTAGTATTGTATGCCCAGTATTGAATTTCCAGTACTGCAGACCTAGTATTGTATGCCCAGTACTGAATTCCCAGTACAGCAGACCTAGTATTGTATGCCCAGTACTGAATTCCCAGTACAGCAGACCTAGTATTGTATGCCCAGTACTGAATTCCCAGGACTGCAGACCTAATCTTGTATCCCCAGTACTGAATTCCCAGTACTGCAGACCTAGTATTGTGTCCCCAGTATTGAATTCCAAGTACTGCAGACCTACTATTAAATATCCCCAGTACTGCAGACCTAGTATTGTATCCCCAGTATTGAATTCCCAGTACTGCAGACCTAGTATTGTATCCCCAGTATTGAATTCCAAGTACTGCAGACCTAGTATTGTATGCCCAGTATTGAATATCCCCAGTACTGCAGACCTAGTATTGAATATCCCCAGTACTGCAGACCTAGTATTATATCCCCAGTATTGAATATCCCCAGTACTGAATTCCCAGTACTGCGGACCTAGTATTGTATCCCCAGTATTGAATATCCCCCGTACTGAATTCCCAGTGCTGCAGACCTAGTATTGTATGCCCAGTACTGAAACAGCTGGTCATCTGTCGGTGGAGTCTGATCAGAAAAGATACATCGTCTTTGTGCAACGTTCCATTCTGCTCGGTCAACACACGTACGGTTGTTGTTAGCGATTGTGGATTGCGACAGCTTGGAATAGGTAGAGGTTACATGCCGAGTCTCAGTGATTATCAAAAATAATGGTCGAAGTTTGCGGATCATGAAAAATGCGAGCTTTAGCGAGCTTTTTCATGACCGCGAACTGAGACCATTATTTTTTATAATCACTGAGACGAGGTGTGTAACCTCTTTATTCCTCCTTTCTTCAGTTATTCAAAGAAAAGAGGAGTTTTTTTGCGAAAGTTTGATCGAATCCTATTCTCTCAACCAGTCAACCTGCGCAGGCGATCGATTAATGCGCGGTTGTATAGTTCCGTGCAAATCATTCCATTCTGTTAACACTTCTTGTCAGTTTTCCTATTTTGGGCTAAAATCAAGTACACAGATATGCTGTTATTCTGCTGTGGCGGCAAAGGCAGATATTGTGTGTTCTGTATATGTTTTGGTATCGCTTACGATAATGTTTTTTCGTCAAATGGGACTAGCAGACGAACTTTTGCACCCGTGTTCCAACGTTAAAAACTGTATGAAGTTAAGTTTTCTGGGGAAAATAGTGTATGAAACCGCTTTATGTTGTTTAAATTGATGAGATGTGTGCATTTGGTTGCGTGTGATCTGTTTATTAAATGAAATATTGTTGAAAACTGACCGTCGGATTGCAGTCTGTTGTCGAAGGAACTGAGTGAAAAGAAGGGGAACTACTCTTGTCGCTAGACAAAGTATGAGTTACTTGCCTTGGGAAATTGCTTGTGATGAACGGCTTGAGCCGCACGGCAGATGAGATTCAGAAAACAACCGAACTCATGGATTTTATATGGAGATTCATGTGTTCAGGCCTGTAGTTGTTAATTTAAATGCGGTATGTTTGTATTGTTTGCTCCAGAGATGTATACTTCGTACATTAGAGCGTTCGGAACTTTTCAGTCGCAAAAAGTAGTACCGAAACAGAACAACCTCTCAACCCATTGCACTATCGAGGATTCAGGCTGTTGCTGGGTCGTTATTTGTTTGGTTGCTGGGTCATTATCGAAAAATAACTACCCCTACAAGTTTACAGAGGTAAAGAAGCAGAGGGGGGAATAGAACGCCAATTATCACCCGCATGGAGATAACGACACAAGTTGTAACTAGGAATCGATGATCACCTGGCTGGTTTGCGCACTCATCATTGGACTCCGCATGTCACGTTTGCGTAATTAGCTGACTTGTTGTTTGGTTTTGTCATAATGATAGCATTTTACAGTTCGTAGTTGGTATATGCTTAATTAGACTGTTTGTTGTTTCGTCTCGTTTTTGCAGTATCTGTCTTGCCCGCTCGTCTTTAAACCTCGAATGTGGCACATGCTTGATTAGACTGTTTGTTATTTTGTCTCGTTTTTACAGTACCTGTCTTGCCCGCTAGTCTTTAAACTTCGTATGTAACACATGCTTAATTGGGCTGCTTGTTGTTTCGTCTTGTCTTCACAGTATCTGTCTCGCCCTCCCGTCTTGACATTTTGCACGTGATGCTTGTGTGATTGGTTTACTTGTTGTCATGTCTTGTGTTCACAGTATGTGATCATGCAGCCACAACCAATACTCAGTGTGACTACTGCTACGTTACTTGAAGTACAGCTGTTAGCAAATACTCTCAATTGTTCTTCACAATACTATTCCACTAGGAATGCATGGCTTCCAAAAAGACATTCGCACGAAATAATAGCAGGGCTGTTGCGGGATTTATTTTTTTTGTCAAATTAGCAGAAATGACCATTTAAAAAGCTGGCAGTTTTCGAACGTTTGAGGCAATATTAAGCGTCAGCTTTTCCCAACGGTGAAAAATGCAGCTCCGTCGAAATAAGCGCAACTTTTTAATCGATTTGAAAATAATATGATTCGGTATTTCACCAAATGTCGACTCCCAACGACATCTTTATAATAGTAACTACGGTCAGTGATGGTGCTAGTATTTTTTCAAACCGGTACGCAAACTTTTATGATGCAAACAGTCAAGATAAAAACGGTAGGCTGGGCATTGGACCCAGTAAGAGTCCAACTGGTTTTGTTGTTTTACCAGCGAAAATACCCACGGTAGTTCTAAAAATCAACTGGTAGGCCGTACCGGCAGCCAATTTTATTTCGGTATTTTCAAATTTTAACGGTTAACGCCAGTACTGTATGGTATTTGTAATGGTCTCCCCTGTCCCGTTCGTTTGCTTATCCAGACAGAGCATGTGCATTTTCTGGTACTAAAAATGACAGTTATTTACTCATATCCCTCTTTTGAATGTTTTTTTTGAAAGTCTGTCATCTTGTTTAATATAATTGTCAGTACTACATGACTTTCTTTCTGTTTTACTCTTTTTTGTGTTCGCTTTTGTACTTTCTTTCTTTGAAGTCAATACAGACGCTATGAATAACGAAAACCATTCACTTGTAATGGCATTGGCAAGTGTCAAAGAAGATGTAAAGTTGGCATTAAAAACACACAGCTTGTGTCATTTTGTCATTCAAAAGAGTTCCCACCGCGTGTGGTAAGGACAACTAGACACCATCCTCCTTTTGTCCCATCCGGGTTTCTGACAAATTGTAACGTAACACCTGTCCCGTGATGTTTCTGCTGCGTGTGTCTCTGTGACATTTACCTTTGATTTTTTGTCCTAGTTCGTGATACTTAGTTTCTGACTTTGTTTTTTTCTTTGTTTATTGAACTGTCTTTTGTGTCTCTAGTTAAATTGTTGAAGAAGATGTATTCATAAAATGTCAATCGTCTAACAATGGGATGTAGGTGCTAATGTTCGAAGCTGCTATCGGTTCTCTGGTGTCATTTGCCGTATAATGGGATCGTTTCTCAGTTGTTGTGTCAGGTCTGTCTTTACTGGGCTTTTGTGCATAGTATAGTACTGGGTTAAACAAGTGTAGTTTTACTGCAAAGGTTCCATTAACAATGAAAAATAAAAGTTCACAAAGTCCAAATAAATCAGTGCCACAAAGTTTTTATTACGTTTCAGCCGTGTGCGATAGTATCGATTTCAACTTCACTTACGTTTGGCTGAGTCTCTTTAATCATCATGTTGAGCAGGGTAGCCGCACCAGTGGCCACAGAAGACATTTTTCGTTTGTTTGTTAGTTTTTTTAAGTAAAACACAACTTTCAAACGCAGCTTTCTTTCTTTTTTCCATTTTTTTCTCTCAAGCAAAACGTTTTCTTCCATACATTTGTCACTCCTAAACCATCAGCCCAACGACATCTCAAATCCCTTGACCCTAGGATTCCGTAAAATCTTTGAAATACTCTATATTCCCTTCCCTCTATAGAATTCTCTGTATCATTCCCTTGCCTTTTTCCCACTAAACTAAACAAGTGTTCGTTCTCTTAGGTGCAGGAAAACAGTGCTGGTAGCAGGAACCCGTCCGAACCTATAAAGTTACCGCCTGCCCAAATCAAAATACCGTATTTTTTGGGTGGTCATATTATCCCACAACTATTATCTTTCGGGCTCTTGTCTTCAATTAGCCCGCAATCAGTCTCCACCTTCTTAACAGCTTCCTCCTTGGTTTGTGTTCCCCTTCAAGCTGTCTTAGCTTGTCTCTCTCTATCCCTTAGCCTCTTGGGCTGATTGAAGCACAAACACACAGCGATGATATGAAAGGGAAGAAGAGGAAAAGAGCAAAGCTTTGTCTGTGTGTAAAGGAATCGTGGGCTCCCTTTGCAATTTCCTGCGACGAGTCGAGCTGTCTGGCAGGAGTGCCCGGTGCGGGCAACAGTGTGTGTGTGTGCCTCTCCCTTCGATGCCCTCACCGCCATGACAATCAATAGCAACAGTTTAAGTACTGCAGACCGCTCTAAGCTTTTAAAGCGGCGGCCCGCTGCCGCTGTTGTCGACGTCGGTGCCGCCACCACCAACACCGCTACTACTAGGTGGTTGTAGCTGCTACAGAAGGTGGTATGGTTGCTACTTCCACCACCAACATCACTACTACTACTGGTGGCTGTGGCTGCTACAGAAGGTGGTATGGTTGCTACTTCCACCACCAACATCACTACTACTACTGCGCATGGTGTTGGTTGTAGCAGTTACTGATGTTGGTATTGTTGCTATTACCACCACCAAAATAACTACTACTGCGCATAGTGGTGGTTGTAGCTGGTACTGATGGCAATATGGTTGCTACTCAGTACTACCACCGCCAACATCGCTAGTGCTAAGCACAGTGGTGGTTGTAGCTGTTACTAATGATGGTATGGTTGCTACTACCACCACAAACATCACTTCCAATAGCAGTAATAATGCGCATAGCGTTGGTTGTAGCTGTTATTGATGATGGTATGGTTGCTACTACCACCGCCAACATTGCTACTTCTGCTCAAAGTGGTGGTTTTAGCTGTTACTAAAGATGGTATGATTGCTACCACCACTGGGGGTGGTTGTAGCTGCTGCTGATGGTGGTATGGTTTTACTGCGAACGCCAACATCACTACTACAGCGCAGAGTGGTTGTAATAGCTTCCACTGAGATGGTATGGTTGCTACTACAACCACCAACATCACTACATCTGCGCATTGTGATACGATACCACTAGTGCAATATGACATGTTTTCTGGTCTGTCTGCAAACTGTTGTTCTTTATATTCTCTCTATTCTTCTACCGTCCCTCCACGTTGGCAGAAAAAAGATGTGTTTTTGAAACGAAGAATAATAATAATAATAATGGACATTTATTAATCGCCGTTTCTCACAAGAGCTCACGGCGATTTACATATTAATTTCTGCCGTGTGAGATGGAATTTTTTACACAATATATCACGCATTCACATCGGCCAGCAAACCTCAAGCCTATTAGGGCGAGCATTCACCTTTCACGGCCTTTATTCCAAGTCACACGGGTATTTGGTGGACATTTTTAGCTATGCCTTTTCAATTTTGCCAGGAAAGACCCTTTTGTCAATCGTGGGATCTTTAACGTGCACACCCCAATGTAGAAATTAGAAGCTCAACCAACAATCGAGTGCAAATTTACTTGAATCTTCTCGACCTTCTGCAACACACGTTTTTAACATTGTTCCACCTACGGCCTCTATCAGGGCCGGACCAAGTTCATTTGAGGGGGGGGGGGGGGGGGTTCCAACTGAAGGCAGGGGTCCAGGGGCCGCCGAGGCCCCGGTGGGGTGCAGGGGCAACGCCCCGTTGGGGGGTCTTTTGGCAAAGCCTCCCAGAAGCCGAGAAAATTTTGCATTTGTGAGGTCATTTTTTGGTCTTTCCTTGCAACTGGGAATAAAAATTACACATTTTCAACAGTAACAAAACACGCGGAAGTGGGAAAGTTATAGGGGCGAGCACTCAATGATCTCATAGTGTGCAGTGCAGTCCCTTTCTGAAACATCGGTTCCCCGATAGCGCAGATGATATCTTGTTGCAATCGGTTCTCTGATACTATTATTAATACTAATGATAATGTAGCATGTGACTTGACTTGTGGCCTATGATGATGGACTTATAACGGGGAGGGCAGGCCGTTGTCGACTTGATGTTGTTCATAATTTGAAATAGTTTTAGAAGACCAAATAAACTAAGGGAGTTGGGGGAAGAGCTTAAAAAGTCCACATATTTTATTTTCTCTGAGAGGTACATCGGATGGCCAGGGGGGGGGGGGGGCGGAACCCAGGAACCCCCCGCCCCCCAGATCCGGCCCTATCTATACCCTCTCTCTCTCTCTCCCTCTCTCTCTTCTCCCTCTCTCCCTCCCTCCCTCCCTCCCTCCCTCCCTCCCTCCCTCTCTCCCTCCCTCCCTCACTCTCTCTCTTCCTCCCTCCCCTCTCTCTCTCTCTCTCTCTCCCTCCCTCCCTCCCTCCCTCCCTCTCTCTCTCTCTCTCTCTCTCTCTCTCTCTCTCCCTCCCTCCCTCCCTCCCTCTCTAGGGCTAAGTGGTTTTCCGCCCAAAATATAAAAGTGGCTCCTTGTCTACATTACATCGTTAAAATTCTCAAAGTACATTCGCTTCTTCTTCTACTCCTCCTCCTCTTCATCTCCTTCCCCCCCTTCCCCCCCCCCTCTTCTTTTTCTTCTTTGGCTACTCCTACAAAATGCGACTCAGTTGCGCTTTTGTCTGAGGGAGGCAATGCACTTTGTCTAAATCGGATAATTTCACTTTTCAGCGTATAGTCTCTAATCCTTCTCCTCCTTTTTATATTTAGTCAAGTTTTGTTTTTCTTCTGCTTCTTTTTTGTGTTCTTTCGCTTCTTTATAAAACCACTGCGCAGTGTTTCAGTCTTAAAATGTCAACGCTGTCGCCAGAATTCTGCCAATGCATCACGATCGTTTATCATCCTCTCTTCCCACAAAAGTAGCTCTACCGGTTGTGAATTCAATGGATTTCGACGAGCGGCAGATTGAACAAAAACCCCCGGATTCTCCAGCCAAATGTCAAAGTGCCAAGCTAACTATGGATGGCTTTTAGTCCAAGCTTGATCCTCTGTTGGCGTGATACGTAAGACTAATTAGTAACCCGGGGAAAAAATCAGTGCTTTTTTCTCGAAACTCTCAAGGGTAATTATTTCAAAATGTAGAGAAATCGGTTTACATCGTGATCCGCTATTATAATCTTACCAGCTAAGGCTTCAGATTGTCAAGTATAAAAAAGTGTCAAAAAGAAGAAGAAAAAAAAAGTAAAAAGAAAACTAGGACATACCAGTAATCAATCTCCTGCAATGAAGTGTTGATTTTTTCAGTGCAAGTTGGCTTCTTCACACACCTACTTTTTAGTTCCTAATAAGAAACTTCTAATCAATGAAATAAAGCAAACACTGAAGATCAGTTGAAGCAGCAAGTACAGAAGACGGCTGTCCTGGCAATAAAATACCACCCCTCCATACACAAAGTTTAAATTAGATCGAGATAAAATCTATTATGTCATGAAGTAGGACTATGTATATCGCTTACCTGAGTTTTTTCTTGAAGCAGCGGTCTCGTTCAGTGCTTGCAGTTTGTGACAGTCCTTTGAAGCCACCTTGAGTTCTGTGAACCATGGCCTGCTTGCATGGCTTTGACAAAAATTGTCGCTTGACAGTTCCTTGGTTTGTCTGGACGTGAACGCCTTTTTTGCTCAGAAGTCTGGGTTGTTTTAAAATAAAAAGCTGGTTTGTCCAGATGCAAACTCTGTTGTGTCCTGAATCAGAATCTCATTTGGCTTCAAGCAGAACCTCACTTGCCCTAAAGCAAAATCTGAATTGTCCTGAAGAAAACTCCGTTTCGTCCTAAAACAGAATTGGAATTTCTTGGAAGCGAGCACTGCGTTCTGCAGTCTAAAGTCCCACCAATTACAAGGTGTAGCTTAACCCAGCCCAGACAAGTCACGAAAACTTTAAATAGTGTTCAGTTCCTCAAGAACATTAAGCTCCTTTCGTAGAACGATGTCACCGAAGAAGAAGTCAGCTTTCTCGTGAACGTTGTCTATGCCTTGTGAAGGTGTGAGCGTTGAAACTCACTGTTATGTGCAAAGTCTTCGGAAAGATGTTGGTTACAATCGCGACTTACAAGTTCATAGCTCTTTGCTAACTGCTGTGGTACAAAATCGCCTCGCCTTGTCACAAAACAGCGACAATGTAAGAAGTGCTACCCGAGTTGGAAGCAATGCAAAGTCAATTGAAAACAAATCTGTAGTCTTTTCAAACACTGTTTCCCCGCGTTACAAATCTGTGTCACTTCACGAAGCAGTAAAATCAAATGTTTGCAGTAGAACAGCTGTGAAGTAAAGGTGACGAGAGTGAGGGTGAGAGTTGATAAAAAACCGCCACAGCTGTTATTCGGCTCAAGATGGGTCAATGAATTACGAAGCCGGCAGAATGATTACTAACCTGCAGTGTCAACGCACGGTGTCACAGTTGAGAGTATACACTGTCACGGTCCACAGTGTACGCTGTCACGGTCCACAGTGTACGCTGTCACCAGGTCTGTCGTGAGCACAGCGCGCACACTCGCTGTCCATATGGTGGCTGCACCCGAGTCGACTGCCACGACAACGCCTGTTGCTGCTGCCGCTGCTGCTGATACTGATGCTGCTGCTGCTGCTACCGGCTCCCTGCCCTAGCCACCACTGGCTGTCCTGTGAACTATCTGCTCGATCGTTTCTCTGTCTTTCTCTGTGTCTCTCTCTCTTTCTCTCTTCTCTAACTTTCTCCCTCCTCTCTTCTCTGGTGTCCCATTGTCGCTCACTGCTTACTCTCTCTCTCTCTCTCTCTCTCTCTCTCTCTCTCTCTCTCTCTCTCTCTCTTCTTCCATTCTCGGTGCCCTGTGGACTATGCTTCTATCTCCCCCCCTCCCTCTCAGTCTCTCTCTCTTCATTCTCGCTGCCCTGTGGACTATGCTTCTTTTTTATCCTCTCTTCTCCGTTCTCTCTATTCTCTCCCTCGTTCGTTTCCCTCTAGTCTCTCCCATCTCTTCTCCCGCCTCTCGTATCTCCCTTCCCCCTCCGTCCCTCTCTCTTGCCCATTCTTCTTTCTCTCTTCTGTCTGTTTCTCCATTCTCTCTGCGGCTCCGTTCGTATTCACCATCGATTATCTCGGCGCAAAGGCCCGCTGCACGCGGCTGCCGAGACCGGCGACATCAGCTCTTGTTCCAATCAGTGTCACAAACGCACAATTTATGACAGAATCCCGCCAAGTGCGAAACTTTGTGCCGAGACGATTGCCGAGACCTGTTGTCCATATTTGGCGCCACCTAGCCGGGTAACGTAGCACTTCGTGCACTAATAGTTCATCGATTGACTTGGCTGATGCACTTTTTTTCTGTTTGGATGGAGGGTAGCGATTTTTCTTGTTGCTGGAGAAAGCTGGGACTGAAAAAGTCGTTAGTTGTGAAAGTTTGGCCGTGACACAAACAACTTTGTAAATTTTGAAAATCTATGAGCTTGAAAGCATTGCGCCTGCATTTGTCCACTTCCAGGAAAGTTTCAGAAGAACGTATATTATGCAACATCCGAAAATCTCAACTCTCTCTGCGATTTAGCGACATCACTCAGCACTTCAATGCGATTGTTTGTCCCGCAACAAGTGGCGTATTCTCTCAGTCTGGCACAACAGGTTTGCAAAGACACACACAAAGCAGTGGGATTTCAGACACTCTCTGTGAGATCTTCACACAGATAAGAGCCCCGTTATCGCCCAAGAAAACTTTGCACGAACACCATGACCACAGACCCGGTCAATAAACTGGCCATGCTATCAACACTAACGATATATATATTTGTATCAACCAATGTTCCGTCTGAGGATGTGGTTCAGTCACGACGTATAACGCACAACGTCTTTGCTTCGATCATGAGTTTTTGTTAGGCTTGTCCTTTGAAGAAGTACAAGTTTACAACAGGTTTTGCTTCGATTTTCTGAAGCTGCCGTTGTCCAAGATTGGCGCATGCCCATTGACCGCATTGAGAGGGATTGTTCAGCAGAGTTTTCAGTTCGTGACACCGTGCTAATCACCCAACTTTTGTCCAAGGTTTTCAGACGCTGAGGCTAACTACGATATATCGTAGAGATCATCGGCTTTGCTTGGACCATGGTCTTCTCTTAGGCTGCTGTCCAATTACTACACTGTAGGGTGCACAATATAGTCTTCTCTAATGCGACAGCGTATGGCACACCAGCGCTGCTTCAATCACCCAAGCTTTTCTGAAGTTCCGGTTTGCTACAATGGCGTAGTGTAAATCAGCTTAGTTTGGACTGTGGTTTTCTGAAGCTGCGGTTTGCTACGATAGCGTAGAGTAAAGCAGCTTCATGTCGACTATGTTTTTTTGAAGCTGCGGTTTGCTACACCAGCGTAGAGCAAAGCAGCTTCATGTCGACTATGGTTTTCTGAAGCTGCGGTGCTAGCAATGCTATTCATTCAATGCAGCGTATGGCACACCATCCTTGTCACGACCATGGTTTTCGAACTTTTCAGAAGCCGCAAAGCTGTCGAGCGGAAAGGCGCGGAACTTCTGCGGGTCAGTGTTGGCCCCAGCTGTCGGACCCTTGGCACCGTCCTCCCGACAGAGACTGCAGAGCTCTGTGTTCCCCGGTCCCACTCCTGGCTTTGTCTTCGAGCACAGAGCCGGTGCCGTGTCCAACGCTACCCACCCTACCCCACCCCACCCCGTCAGTACCAGCCTGTGGGCAGGACGCCGGGCGACCGGCCCGCCAAGCTTCCAGCCTCCGGTCTCTCCCACCCACACTAGGATACAGGACCCAGCCCTGGCCCGTGGTGTCTTCTGCAACCGACTCGCCGCTTTTGTCCAATAACGGCTCGGCCCAGCTAAAGCTTTCCACGCAACGCTACGTACGCCACCGGCCCTTGGCCTAACTAGCTGTCAACCCTTGCGGCCAGATTTCACCTGCTGCCGAGTTGTCACGTGGTTGTGTGACGTCTCGTTGCGGGGTGGGCTGGGTGTGGGGGAGAGATGGGCGGAGGTAGGAAGGGTGGGGAGGGAGGAGGCTCCGATAAGGGAGAGATGTAGGACAGAGCTAAAGGAAGGGAGGTGGAAGGAGGAGGGGGGGAGGGAGGAGTGGTGTGTGGGTCTGTGATTTGTGATAACTGGTTGACGGTGTGCGTGGTGGACGTGCAGAGGTAAATGGCGGTGGTTTGGTGGCTGTGATATGGCGCGGTCTCTTTCTTGGCATGGAACCATATGGTGCTCTCAGCGGCGGGACGCTCGGACATGCTCTCGAAACATTAAGAAAATACCGAGAGACAATCAGACAGACACACCAAGACAAATTCAGACAGACAGACAGACATACACACACACTCACACAGACAGACAGACAGACAGACATACAAACACTCACACACGCGCGCACATGCATACATACATACATACACTGAGATAGACAGACAGACAGAGAGACTTACGCTCACAAACACAAACACACCCACACACACACACACACAGACCCCCCCCACACACACCACTGTTGGTATCTATGTCTATTTTAGTTTTAGTAGAGACACCCATCCCTATCCATCCACACACAAAGGTAATTCAAATCTGATAACAAAACAGAACCACATTGACGAACTCTGCGTGACGATTTGCATATCTACTGCAAATATTAGTCTACTTTTACTTGACAAATATGCACACGAGGAACATGCTGGCTTTGTCGCTGGTAATCAAAGCTCACAGAGATGTTATCGCAATATCAACATAGAGCAGACATGTCAACATACGAAGATGGACGTTGTGACAGCTGTCTCATCGAGTTTTTAATACAGGTGTTGTTGCTGGGAAGATGGAATAATCCGTTTAACGACATGTTCTTGTGGACAACAAAGACTGTTCTTATGCACCCGAATACACGCGTGAGTGTGTACATAACACCCGTTTAACTCAAACGTGTGCGGGTTTTTCGCTCCTTATGCTACTTACAAGCATAATTCTTACATGACATTGCAAAGCCGGTACAGCCCCACCCCCAGGGACACACATACATTTTACACATATGTCTATTTACTCGAAGAACAACGCACATTTTAATCAATACAAATATTGGGGCATCCTTCTGAAATTGTTCCAGCAAGTAATTTTTACGCCTCCCCCCCCCCCCAATCCCCGTTTATTACCCCCCCCCCCCCCCGTCTCTCTCTCTATTTTTCGTACACATGCACGCTCGAGGACTTTTGCCTTTTCACTGAAACGAAGGCACACATTTTTTCTCAAAGTGGTGTCGTGGTATCCATCATTTGTACATTCTTTCAGGAAGTAACCTTTTCCTTCTTCGTCTTCTTCTACACCCCCCCCCCCCCGACTCCACCCATCACCCCTCCCCCCAAAAAAAAGTCTACTGAAAAAACACACATTACCACCACATATTCTTTCATGTCCACCATTTCTCACTTCCTGACTGGCTTCCTCTGGTTTCCAATGTCTCCACAAGATGTCGCTCACCGTCAGACTTGACAAACGACAGTACGTCACAGAATCAGGTCACAGCGAAGACAGTGTCTGATCTACTACATTTCTTTTTTTTGTCGCGTCTTCTCTAACCAGAGCAACGTAAATCGGTCAAGAATGAGAAATTACCAAACTTATATCAGTCTTATATATATGTGAATGCCATCACGCCTAAAATAATCTGTAATTCATTGCAGATGCGCACATTTCAGTCAGTGACGAAGTAAAAGTCAGGATAATAATGTATACCCTCGATTTACAAAAGATGGTGTTATTTAAATCAGTCAACATTTATTGGACCGACAAAGGTCGATTTACTCTGTCTCTCTGTCTCTGTCTCTCTGTGTCTGTGTCTGTGTCTGTGTCTCTGTCTCTCTCTATCTCTCTCCCTCTTATCTGTCTCTGTGTCTGTGTCTGGGTCTGTGTGTGTGTCTCTCTCTCTCTCTCTCTCTCTCTCTCTCTCTCTCTCTCTCTCTCTCTCTCTCTCTCTCTCTCTCGCTCTGTAATGTGTACATATTCCTCAGATTTTTCTCTCTGTTTTTCTCCTCTCTTTTTTAATGTGAATGTCCGTGTAAATACGTGATACGAGTAGTCCCTCTCTGGGCGAGGGCTGGTTGAAAAAAAAGCTCGTTTGTAATGATTATGCCACAACTCTCTTAAAATAAAATTTAATTTGATTTGATTTGATTTGTTCTCTCTGTGTGACGCCAAGAGGGGAAACTGTCTAATGAATCAATGCAATTAATTTTGCTTTTTGGAAACTGATATGCTTTCACGCGGACTCTTTCCAAACCCCATGTAGCACGTTTGCTATGCAGTGGACATGCAGCGACGATTTGTATTTGTATCCAAACCACTTAACTTTTTGTCATTACTGTGAGAGAAGAAGTCAGCTGGGAAGAGAAGATGTAGCTTTCTATTGAAACAGAATTATTGTTTTCGTTGTAGTTTGACCTGCAGTTAACTTTTCTCGCACACAAAATGTGTCTGTTCTTCCATTTTAGAGCATAAGTTTCGTCCTTTGTTAATTTATATTTAAGGAAACATAGGCCGAAACAAAATGTTATGTTACGTCATATAATGCACTAATGAAGCTCTGAAACGGATAACAAAAAGTGTTTCTCGGTTGGGAACACGATATTTTATTATTATTACGAATAGTGTACCATGTGACCAGTTTGACCATCCAGGACTGCTTGAAGATGACCTGTCATAGCGACGAGGCCGAGACCTTGTTTATCGCAAAACAAAAACAAACTTATTTAGGCGAGTCCTTCGAAGGTATGGCGGTTGTTTAATTGATTTGATAAGCACTTAACTATGTCAAAAGTGTTGACAAGCAAAATAGCACTATGCTACTCATGGGATTGCTTTCGATTTTATTTCGGTCGCAGTGAATCAGAACTTAAAATGTAATATCTGATAATCCGACTGTTATCAAATGATAACGGACTCATTATGATGTCCGTTTTCTCGACAAGTCTGTGATCATTAGCAAACAGTCCGCACAGTATACATAATTTACGTTTGTGTCTGCTGAGCGAACCCAAAAAGTGTTAATAGCGGACGTCCTAGACATAAAAATAGATTGTAGTACTATTTTAGTGTACCATATGAGTAGGCCTATAATGACTCTTTGATCAGTCACGACTGATTCTAGCTAACCTGCTAAATGATGTAGCGGTCAGGCAGGGACCCTTTTCTAAACACTCTCAATTATAACATAGACAAACTAATATTTTGAATTGATAATATCAGGGGGAATCCTTCTAAGGAATGTCACTTTCTATGTTTAACAATAATACACCTGACCATGTTAAAATACCGAAAAGCCAAGTTTGTCCGTGAGGGTGGGGATTCAGAATGACAAGGTACCAGTACCACCCACATTCTCAAAATGGCAGTTTGTGAGCAGCTCACTTGAACATTGCATGGTCAAAGTTATGAAGAATCACATTAAATGGCGTAACTCAGTTTACGTCAAATGAAGTGTAGTTTTACGTCAAATAAAGTGTAGTTTTACGTCAAATGAAGTGTAGTTTTACGTCAAATAAAGTGTAGTTTTACGGCAAATAAAGTGTAGTTTTACGTCAAATAAAGTGTAGTTTTACGGCAAATAAAGTGTAGTTTTACGGCAAATGAAGTGTAGTTTTACGTCAAATGAAGTGTAGTTTTACGTTAAATAAAGTGTAGTTTTAAGTCAAATAAAGTGTAGTTTTACGTCAAATAAAGTGTAGTTTTACGTCAAATGAAGTGTAGTTTTACGTCAAATAAAGTGTAGTTTTACGTCAAATAAAGTGTAGTTTTACGTCAAATAAAGTGTAGTTTTACGTCAAATAAAGTGTAGTTTTACGTCAAATAAAGTGTAGTTTTACATCAAATAAAGTGTAGTTTTACGTCAAATAAAGTGTAGTTTTACGTCAAATAAAGTGTAGTTTTACGTCAAATGAAGCGTAGTTTTACGTCAAATAAAGCGTAGTTTTACGTCAAATAAAGTGTAGTTTTACGTCAAATAAAGTGTAACGTCAAATAAAGTGTAGTTTTACGGCATTTCGTCACTTCCTGATGTTGATTCTGAATCTGCCCCTTTTTCTTTGCACAAGAAAAATTGCAGCAAGTCACAGGGCTCCCCACGGACGCCCCTCCTAGTGCGTCCCGGGACCCACACTTTTAAATGTTAGAGGGTCCATGGACCCCCACTGCAGAACTTTAGAGGGTCCCAAGGGTCCAACTGACGAAAAGTCCCAGTGTAAGTTTGTAAAACATTGTGGTCACGTATAGTGTACTGCGAAGTGTCGATTGCAGTCTGAAAAGGGTATCTACGGTACGCACGATAAAGGAAATTTAGTACGTCCTAGGACCCGCTCTTTTAAAATCTAGTGCGTCCAGGGACCCCCTCCATATATTTCTAGTACGTGTTTTCGGCGTCTAGTGCGTATAGGACGCAGGGACGCGCGCTATGGGGAGCCCTGAAGTCAGTTTAATTGGAGTGAGATTGTTGAGTGAGAACTTTTCAGCTGTTAATATTCTTGAGGTCAGGTGAGGGATTACCTGGATGAGGTCATGGAATGATGTGACGGTTCAATCCCGTCTGCATTCTGCCTTTGCATTGTATTTGCAGGATCCGCTTACATACTTTTTTGAAGTCGATACCGGCCTGTAATAATAACCGTTATTTCTAATTCTAATATGCGTACTGTTAGCAAATAATAACAGACATGTCTCGAAAATGATATAAACAGCCGCCTGCCGGCTCATGTCGATACCCCTTTTCACCACCCGTCTGATATCACTTGCCAACAGTCAGCATATGAGAAATAACTCATAACAGTTATATGAAAAAAAGCTGTTGTCTCATTGTAAATATAACAATTCACGGTCCGCAGCTTCGCAAACTCAATGTACAATGATAATATGAGCTTCAAGCACCATTATTCATAAAAACAACAAAGTAAGTCTGATATTGTTTGCAAACCCCACCTGTTGCGACGGGACTGCTGTTACGTGTGAAAAATAGACCGTCTCTAATGAAATATGGACGATCTGGTTTTTTTTTTATGTTATCTGCTCTTCCTCGCTGTGTAGAGCTTTCATCAACGTAAACCGCATGTCCCCCCCCCTCCTTTAGGGTGAATTCAGGGAATCATATTCTGTTGTGCAGTTGATGAAATAAAACAAACAACACGCTCACACATGCACCCTGACGCACACAGACAGAAAAGATAGACAGGACGACAGACGGACAGACAGACAGACAGACAGACTGACAGACCGATATACGCACGCACGCACGCACGCTCGCACGCACACACGCACGCACACACACACACACACACACACACACACACACACACACACACACACACACACACACACACACACACATACACACACACACACACATACGTAGCCACCTAAATACTCGTGCACTCACGTGTCCAGTTTCAGTTATGAATACGTAGAGGTTACACGCCGAGTCTCAGTGATTATTAAAAATAATGGTCGAAGTTAGCGGATCATGAAAAATGCGAGCTTTAGCGAGCTTTTTCATGACCGCGAACTGAGACCATTATTTTTTATAATCACTGAGACGAGGTGTGTAACCTCTTTATTCCTCCTTTCTTCAGTTATTCAAAGAAAAGAGGAGTTTTTTTGCGAAAGTTTGATCGAATCCTATTCACTCAACCAGTCAACCTGCGCAGGCGATCGATTAATGCGCGGTTGTATAGTTCCGTGCAAATCATTCCATTCTGTTAACACTTCTTGTCAGTTTTCCTATTTTGGACTAAAATCAAGTACACAGATATGCTGTTATTCTGCTGTGGCGGCAAAGGCAGATATTGTGTGTTCTGTATATGTTTTGGTATCGTTTAGGATAATGTTCTTTCGTCAAATGGGACTAGCAGACGAACTTTTGCACCCGTGTTCCAACGTTAAAAACTGTATGAAGTTCAGTTTTCTGGGGAAAATAGTGTATGAAACCGCTTTATGTTGTTTAAATTGATGAGATGTGTGCATTTGGTTGCGTGTGATCTGTTTATTAAATGAAATATTGTTGAAAACTGACCGTCGGATTGCAGTCTGTTGTCGAAGAAACTGAGTGAAAAGAAGGGGAACTACTCTTGTCGCTAGACAAAGTATGAGTTACTTGCCTTGCGGGAAATTGCTTGTGATGAACGTTTGAGCACGGCAAATCTAGATTCAGAAAACAACCGAACTCATGGATTTTATATGAAGATTCATGTGTTCAGGCCTGTAGTTGTTAATTTAAATGCGGTATGTTTGTATTGTTTGCTCCAGAGATGTATACTTCGAACGTTAGAGCGTTCGGAACTTTTCAGTCGCAAAAAGTAGTACCGAAACAGAACAACTTCTCAACCCATTGCATTATCAAGTATTCAGGCTATTGCTGGGTCGTTATTTGTTTGGTTGCTGGGTCATTATCGAAAAATAACTACCCCTACAAGTTTACAGAGGTAAAGAAGCAGAGGGGGGAATAAATTATATTTTATCGATCCAAAATTAAGCTGTTACACAGGGAAGGAAAAAGCTAAAGTCTCCCTAAATCTAAGTACCTGTTTAAATCTTACTCTTCTTGGTGTAAGGGATTATGCAAACCATCACGGATCTGTTCAGACTTTTACATTTGGTAACATCATCTTTCATCATCCTGCTCTTCTTCCCCAAAGACATAGTGCGACTATCCGTACAAGGAAGAATAAGTGCTGTGAGCGTGTCCCTGTTTTTCAAATGTATACTTTCAGACTATTTTCCGGGAATCCTTTTCTTGTATATTTGTGAATTTTTGTTTACAACTTTGTAAGCATTGCTTGTTTACGCAGCTTTGATTTCATTACAAGTTTGCGGTATATTTATGTGAAATTCTTAAATAAAACTGGGTTAAACGAAAGAAAGAAAAAAAGAAAAAAAATCTTCAACTTCGACACAAAACAATAATCTGCAGTCTGGCTGCTTTCGGCGTAGAGTGGAAACTGTCTGTTTTATTTGGGGGGGGGGGGGGTGGACCTCGGTTGCATGCAGGCTGCTGCAACCCTTCTTTTTTTTGGGGGGGGGGGGGGGGGCGGGGAGCATCTTCAGTTTCACCTCAAATGATTTTTTTCTGAGAAGTCTACATGATATGACAAAGTGCTGGGCTTAAAAGTCAGTACTGTCGACAAACAACACAAGCTAAGAATTGTTGATCAGAATGATAAGCCCCCCCCCTCCCATTAATGTTTTGTGTGTTTGTTTGTTTGCTTAACGCCCAGCTGACCACGAAGGGCCATATCAGGGCGGTGCTGCTTTGACATATAACGTGCGCCACACACAAGACAGAAGTCGCAGCACAGGCTTCATGTCTCACCCAGTCACATTATTCTGACACCGGACCAACCAGTCCTAGCACTAACCCCATAATGCCAGACGCCAGGCGGAGCAGCCACTAGATTGCCAATTTTAAAGTCTTAGGTATGACCCGGCCGGGGTTCGAACCCCGGACCTCCCGATCACGGGGCGGACGCAAGCTTACCACTAGGCCAACCATGCCGGAAACTGTCTGTTGATTTCAATTCGTAATTGACACCTTTGTCAATCTGCACTGTTCATTCAACAAAGGAATCCCTGCTTTGCTCAAACAGCAGCCATGATGTTGATGTTTGGTGTGTGTCCAAGAGGAGCAATGCTCTTCACACACATGTGAATTAAGGCTTGGACAGATCTACGAGTTGTCGTGCACACAGTCCCGTACATCAATCAATCAATCAATAATGAGGCTTATATCGCGCGTATTCCGTGGGTACAGTTCTAAGCGCAGGGATTTGTGCGTGCGTGTGTGTGTGTGTGTGTGTGTGTGTGTGTGTGCGTGTGTGTGTGTGTGTGTGTGTGTGAAGGACAGTGTTTGTAAACTGACCAGTAATCGCTCGAATGGAAAAAAAACCACCTTTCAAATTAATGGGATAATAGCTATCTGAGAGAAAACGCTCTCAGATCGCTTTGACAGTTATGTGATGAGTTCAGGGTTTGAAATAATGATACCTTGCAGCAAGACTGTCTTCACTTTGCAAACAATAAGTCTTTTCAAAGGACAGAAGTTGTAAAATTCAGTGCAAAGTGCGCTTTTTTGAAATAATTGGCTGTTTCTCTTGACCACTCGACTTGACGTTGTCAGCTACCAGGGCACTATTTGTAATTTTTAGCACAGGAGAGAAGCAGCGCCTGGATGCTCATTCATTTACTTTGATTTAATTAGTTAACTAACATACTTCTGGTGCTTTTTCGAGCAAATGCGTCTAAATTACTGAACTTCATCTATTGTTGAGGAGATAACTGCTGCTATACTATCAGGTAATATGCTGACGAATTATATAGTTCCCCTTGGTTAATTATGTATGCAGACATGCGTATGAATAAAGTACCTTCCTTTTCCTGCTACACACGATGTCGGATGTCCTTCTGTATGAATGACTATTATCTGCATCCATCTGGCATGTTACGTAAACGAACTCAGACCAACACGTTACATCTATCATATCCCAAAATTGTTCAGGTAGTCAAATTTGTCCGAAACACATCTATAAGGAGTCAGGTGAATGGTATCCCTTGTCAGATTCTCATGAACACGCTTCAACTCACAATTTCGTTTTAATGGATGACCACACACATCAATCTGCAAGACCGGCACGGTTGGCCTAGTGGTAAGGCGTCCGCCCCGTGATCGGGAGGTCGTGGGTTCGAACCCCGGCCGGGTCATACCTAAGACTCTAAAATTGGCAATCTAGTGGCTGCTCCGCCTGGCGTCTGGCATTATGGTGTTAGTGCTAGGACTGGTTGGTCCGGTGTCAGAATAATGTGACTGGGTGAGACATGAAGCCTGTGCTGCGACTTCTGTCTTGTGTGTGGCGCACGTTATATGTCAAAGCAGCACCGCCCTGATATGGCCCTACGTGGTCGGCTGGGCGTTAATTAAAAGGTTGAAGCAACTGAGGTAAAAAAAAATAATTTTTAAAAATTTAAAGTTTAAATAATTTCACCTTGCAGATTGATTTTTTTTTAATTTTTTTTTTTACCTCAGTTGCTTAAATGTTTTTTTCTCCCTTTTTTTTTCTTCTTTTTTTTTAAACTATTATTTCTTCTTTCTCTTCTTTTGGGCGGTGAGCATCCTTCTTCATAGGTAATTTTTTTCTTACTCAAATTCTTATATTTTCAATTAAATAATAAATAAACAAATATCATATCAATTATAACCTTATTTAAACAAAAAAACAACCCATTTTTTTTAATTTAAACTCTATTTCCGTCGACACACACAATCGCAATACGCATTTACGCTACGTAACTCAAAAGTAAGTGCAGATATAACAGTTGTGAATCATTATCGCACACGGAGCCGACGTTCGACATTAACTTTCTGATGCCCGTTTCAAATTAATAACTCTGCGGGTTTACAGGTGAACTTGGTGCGAAGTAATAACAGTTACATCCTTTTTCATGAAACATTAACAGGATCAAAACCCATAAGATTTCACTCCAGGCTTTTGGGTAGCGTCAATAAATCATAGATTTGAAAACTCATTCGTTAGTCTTCACTGGCTCAGCGGTACTGGGGTGCATGTTAAAATTGATGTGATCAATAGTTGAATCGGGAGATAAAGTAGTTGATGCATTATTGTGAAATTCACTAACTCCTTTTGGACGTTTTCCAGGTGCACTCGCTGTTTAATCTTTTATTTTTTTAAGAGTGTGTTTTTAGACGTATGGCCGACTTTTCACCTGCCCATTTCATTCGTTGTGGACGGAATGCGAGATGACATATAAAGCAATGGCGTCATCTAGTAATAAATGTTTTAAGTTTAAGTCAGCTGTAACATTATTGTCATATTTTAATGATTTTGTTCTCATAATGAGCTGGGTAACGAATATTTTGCTAATATTTCACGCACATTTATGTATAACAGGCTGCATGACAACAAACAAACAAACAAACAAACAAACAAACAACATTTTGTAGTGTGACAATTTAAATAGCTGTCATGGATGGGAGCGTTTAGTTGCTTCTCGTTACAACTCCTCAAATTACTTATCAATATAAATGAGCACCTCCATTTCTTCTCAATGACATCTTAGTGTCAACATCCCATTACTACTCTATCATGTGAACACCGTCATTATACGTCTTACTTTAAACACTCCACCGTGAATACTCCCATTACTAATCAACGTTAACACTCCTATAAATGTTCAATGCTTATATGTCACACCCTTGTTATTTCTCGATGAGAACACACCTATAAATTATCAATGTTAACACCATTGTTACTTCTCGATGAGAACACGCCAATAAAATTCTCGATGTAATTATGTCCTTCTTACTTCTTGCTGTGAACACCGTCATTACTTGTCACTGTGAACACTGCACCGCGAATACTTACATTGCTTCTCAATGCTAACACACATTCTCATTGTAAACATCCCCATTACTTCTCAATGGGAATACACCTATAACTTCTTATTGTTGACACATTCTCATTGTAAACATCCCCATTACTTCTCAATGCTAACACACATTCTCATTGTAAACATCCCCATTACTTCTCAATGCTAACACACATTCTCATTGTAAACATCCCCATTACTTCTCAATGGGAATACACCTATAACTTCTTATTGTTGACACATTTTGAAGTGAGGACCGTCATTACTTGTTATTGTTAACACATTTTGAAGTGAGGACCGTCATTACTTGTTATTGTTAACACATTTTGAAGTGAGGACCGTCATTACTTGTTATTGCATACACCCCACCGCGAATACTCCCATTGCTTCGCAGTCTTAACGTATATAAACAAACAAACAAACAAACAAACAAACAAACAACACACTCACACATGCAGGCTGACGCACACAGACAGAAAAGATAGATAGGCCGACAGTCAGACAGACGCACACACACACACACACACACACACACACACACACACACACACACACACACACTGACACACACACAAATACACACAAATACATACACACAAACGCGCGCACGCACACACACACACACACACAAACGCGCGCACACACACACACGCGCACACACACGAACGCGCGCACACATACACACACACACAAACACACACACACACACACACACACAAACACACACACACAAACACACACACAAGCACACACACTCACACACAAACACACACACAAGCACACACACACACACACACACACACACACACACACACACACACACTCAATGTGAACACCTCTAATACTTCTCTATGGGAATACACCAATATGTTCTAATTGTAAACACTTCTTGATGTGAGCGCCGTGATTACATGTCATTGTGAATACCCCATCACGAATACTACCATTGCTTTGCAATGCTAACGCACCTGTAAAAAGCTCTATGTAAATGTCCTTGTTACTTCTTGATGTGAACACCGTCATTATTGGTCACTGTGAACATCCCACCGCGAATACTCCCATTGCTTCTCAGTGTTACGGCACCTTTATAATTATGATTTCTCAATGTAAACATCCCTATTACTTCTCAATGGGAATACACCTATACATTTTTATTGTAAACACTTCTTGATATAAGCACCGCCATTACTTGTCATTGTGAACACCCACCTGCAAATACTCCCATTTTTACATTTAGTCAAGTTATGACTAAATTTTTTAACATAGAGACGGGGAATCGAGACGAGGGTCGTGGTGTATGTGTGTGTGTGTGTGTGTGTGTGTGTGTGTGTGTGTGTGTGTGTAGATCGGTTCCGAGAAAACCACTGGACAGATCTTCATTAAACTTCACATGAGAGTTCCTGGGTATGATATCCCCAGACCATGTTGGTTTTTTTGGATACATGTCTTCGATGACGTCATATCCAGCATTTAGTGGAACTTGAGGCGGCACTGTCACGCCCTCATTTTTTAAACCAAATTGGTTGAAAGTTTGGCCAAGTAATCTTCGACAAAGCCCGGACTTTGGTATTGCATTTCAGCTTGGAGGCTTAACAATTAGTTGATATGATCAGTTTGCTCATTAAAGTTTTCATTAAAATCAAATTTTCGCAAAGAGATTCAAAATTGATTGCATCATATTCTTCATCAAATTCTGAATCAGAAAATATATACATAGGTTATGTTTACTCTTAAGATGTGATCACAGTTAACGAAAATAGGTTAATTAGTACCACGATAAGAATTTAAGAAATCGATTCGAAAACGATTTCATCTTATCCTTTATCATTTCCTGTTTCAAAAAACATATTTATATGATATGTTGTATTTAGAACAAGCTCAGAAAATTAAAAAAAATACAGAAAAGCGCGTTTTCCTCCTTTGCGCAATACACTACCGCGCTATTCTTGCTTGTCTATTTCACTGCGTTTTGCACGTGGGAAGTGAGCGATTTTCTTCTCGCGGCGATTGACGCGACTTGTTACTTCTCATTACGTGAGCATACCTATAAATTCCCAAAGGTAAACACCCTTGATGTCAACACCGTCATTGCGTCATTGCGTCCAATTGTGAACACCCGAACGCGTAAACTCCCCTTACTTGTCTATGTGAAGACCCCCAGGACACCCCCCCCCCCCCACCGTCCCTCCCCGACACTTTGATAGATGACACGTGCGCAGCGTACTGGCACCAATATCCATTTTGTCCCGCGCACCGCTCCCAGCGATCGTTATTATCAATATTGAATGCGTTCCAGCAGGTATGTTGCCGCGGGGGACACGGGGAGTTGGGAGGGGGGGGGGGGGGAGGGGGGGGGGGAGGGTAAGCAGGTGGGGGTGGGGCACAGTTTATTGGTACAGCAACTCAGTGGCAGTTTTAAATGTGGTCGTTTTATGAGGTCTCAGAGGGAGCTGCGTTCGTTTTAGTGTTCAGTGCACGCTGGATATCAGGTGAAATGGAAGATAGAATGAGGGAATGAAGGTAGGATGGTGATGGGAAGAGGGACGGGGGTGGGGGGTAGGAAGAGAGGGTAGGAGGGAGGGGGATGTTTAACGGCAGATTATACCTGCGCAGTTTCAGCGGCACAGACGACGCACTGCCTATTATTTATGCCGCGATAGGGATTATGACGAGAACTTGGCCTGTTTTCCTTTCATGCAACGTGTAGCGGGCTGGGATAATCTGCAGTGCGTCGTCGGTCCTGCTGAAGTTACATATATATGTGAGCGGAGCCCCTTATGGGCAGAATATACTTGCGCAGAGTCAGCGGCACAGACGACGCGCTGCATATTATTGATGCTGCTGTAGGGATCATGACGAGCACTTGGCCTGTTTTCTTTTCACGCAAAGTGTAGCGGGCTGGGATAATCTGCAGTGCGTCGTATGTGCCGCTGACTCTGCGCAGGTATAATCTGCCCCTTACAGGTACAGCTCGTGTGTATGTGCGTGTGTGTGTGTGTGTGTGTGTGTGTGTGTGTGTGTGTGTGTGTGAGTGTGTGTGTGTGTGTGCGTGCGTATTATGTATGTGTGTGCGTGCGTGCTTGCGTGTGTGCTTGCAGGAGTATGAACTGAAAAGGCATGCACATGTTACAATTTTGATAAGTGATACCAGATTTTCACCAGTTATTCATTCAAATATTGAAAAGCGACCGAAAGCGGGGGTTTCAGTATTTAAAAAGCAAATAGTGTAAACCTGGTATCACACAGCAAACCTAGCAGTATTCTGTTTATCCTACATTCTGTACGTGTGTGCTTTCTCCTTGTGATAGGGTGGAGTGGAAGGGGGAAAATAGGCCAGGAAGCATAAATGAGACGCCAAGACAGAGGTTGCGATAACGTGACTTTTATTTATCGTACACCAGGGCCCGTATGCATGAACTAGAAGTAAGAAACACTGGAAGTAGAGGCCTCTTTTCGAAGTGGGAACTCCCGAAGTCAACTTTCTAACACTGTTCACAATGCATGAACTGACTTGAACGCCAAAGTAGTGACAGCGAGAGTATTAAGGTCAAGGTCGGGGAAATTGGGGGAATGCCTACTAATACGCATGCGCACGTTTCTATCAACATGGCAGTCAACGAAAATGGCAAGGCACGTGTGCCGCTCAAAACGAAAGTAGACACGGAGGGGCGTTCTGCGCCTTTTTCAGATGGTGAAATTGCTGTACCCTTGACAGAAGTGTTTTACGAAAGAACGGTTATTCTGTCCAAATTTCAGAACAGTCTAACTGTTAAACATAAAGACGCTGTCTGGTCCAAAATTGCCAAAGAAGTGTCGGTCTCTCTCTCTCTCTCTCTCTCTCTCTCTCTCTCTCTCTCTCTCTCTCTCTCTCTCTCTCTCTCTCTCTCTCTCTCTTACAACACACGCACACACAGACAAACGTACACTCATGCACTGACATACTGACACTATGACACAAGTGACACTGACGGCACACATAAACACACACACACACACCACACACAGCACACACACACACACGCGCGCGCTCGCGCGCACACATATACACACACACACGCACCCATACACGCACGCACACAGTCACAAACAAATAACCACACACTCACTCTCTCTCACTTTCTCTCATTCTCTCTCAATCTACACTCATACACACACTGAAACTATGATGACACAAGTGACACGTCACACACACACACACACACACACACACACACACACACACACACACACACACTCACCGTAGTGACACACATAATTATACACACGCGCGTACAGTTGAAAGTCAAGACATGATATGATTTTTTCAAAGCATAGGAAGGTTTCTTTTGCAAATGAATAAAATTAACACAGAGGCAAAACCCGGTTTTTGCAGCCGGAATGCAATTGCGGAGGCTAAAAAAAGGAAAAGATTAATAAAAAAAAATATATAGCTCCTGGCGGAACTTGAACCCGGAGCGAATGAACGAGAGTCCGGAACCGTTACCACTGCACTATGTTACTCGTGTAGAATAGAGGCATGATGAAAAAAGGCATTCTGAGTTATTCAGTCGTGCTGGTTTGAAAGCTCGCCACCTTCGCCGAATGACTTGAGCACGTTTTTTTCGGTCAGTAACTGATCGAACTGTCGCTTTTGAGTCACTCTGTTTTAAGTATTTCACCTAAATTAAACAAGAATGTCACAGTCCGTGTCTATGGTGCAAGGTAGGAGACCGTCTCATTGTAGCCAAGTTACGACAGTTGCTCGATTGACGCATTTCACGTCTTCGATATTGTGTCTGAGATCATTTCCCAATGAGCTGCCTTTAAAAACGGAATGTCCTGCAATTGTAGTATGCGCTGGAGGTTTCTTTTGGATGGGTAAGGACCCTTGAGATGCGATATCGTCGTATAATTATGTCAAGCGAGAGGCCCTTGACATTGGAAGTGGGAACTTCGAAAGCAAAGTTGCCAGCTACTCGGTATGCACGAGCTAAATTGAACGCCGAAGTAGTGGCTTCGAGAGTTCTGAGGTCAAGGTCGAGAAAATTGGGGGAATCCCAATTAGTGCGCATGCGTTTGTAAACGGTAGGCTTGGTGACCAGAAGAAACGAATCTCATCGCGAGTTCGTAAATGGGCAAACGTTGATCGCGCTGTAGCTTTTACTATAATTGTTGTTTTTAACTGGTTGAACGAAAGCTGTGATAATTGTCCTTAAATAGAATGACTGTCTATAATAATGATTTCGTTGACCAGAATGTTGGGGACAATAAAAAAAGGTTGTTTATGTGGTAGCGAAGTCGGTTAACTTAAAACTCTTTTTGTAGTGTTTTTTTAATGATTGTGTATCGGTAAAACTGCTGGACAAAAATAGTTTGGTCAGAGCGAATGTTTGTGTTACTGGTAAATTTAAAAAGGCAGAACTCCATTTTTTGGGAATCAAGATATAAGGTGTAGTGAAAAGAAGATAAGTTCAGCGAATTCCATATTATTTGAGAAAATGTGTGTCCGAATGTTTAAAACAGAAAAATTGTTGTACTTAGGTGTTTGTAAATTACGTTTGTCCTCGTTAATTGTGAAGAGGATGTATGTTTATATAAAGTTCAAAGTCAAGATTGGATTTTTGTAGCCTACGTGCGTGTGTGCATGTGTATTAGACATAATACATAGACATAGAACACTTTATTATCTCAATTACGATAAACTCGGGTGTGGTGAATCACAATAAACAGCATAAAACGTAAGAACATGAATAAAATATCAAGGCGCAAATATAGTCAGCTCATCATAGTGTGGGGAGTGGGTACACACACACACACACACACACACACACACACACACACACACACACACCGTCGAACACACACACACCGTCGAACACACACACACCGTCGAACACACACATAACATCGAAAACACACACACACACACACACAAACACACACACAAACACACACACACAAACACACAAACACAAACACACACACACACACAAACACACACACACACACACACACGGCACGCGCGAACACGCAAACAAACGTATGAAGGAACAGACGCACAATTATACCCGCACGCACGCGCACACAGGCAGACAGGCACTCGCACAAATACATACACACACACACACACACACACACACACACACACACACACACACACACACACACACACACACACACAGATAAAGCAATGACAAAAAAAATAGCAGAAACTTACACTTCAACACTCGAACACACACACACACACACACACACACACACACACACACACACGCACACGCACACAAACACACGCACGCACGCACACAAACACACACACACACACACACACTCACACATGCACACAACGACGCCCATTTCCATAGAAACACAGTAACCCCCTCGTATAAGCGGGAATGAAAGCGTGGTGGCCAATGACCCAGAACAAACAAAAGTCAAAGCTGGCAACTCAGGTTTGTATTCAGGGAAATTTGCACGAAATGCATGCAGAAGATACGACTTTTCCCTCTATTTTCTCTCTTTGGGAGCGTCAGCTCGGTTTGACATGAAAAACTGAAGAAAAGCCCTGCCTTTTTGCACTGAGAAACTGTGGAAGTAGCGTGTTTACTACTGGGTCTGGCTGTAGTACATTTACCCTCATTTACTTCCTCGTTAGCTTCCAAAGTAAACTCTTTTTTCGTCCCATGCATGCGAAAGTGAGGATGTACTTCCGATGTCACTCAAAACTTTAGAAGTAGTCGCAAAATACCCTGAGTTACTTCCTCGCTTTGCTTCGAGGTAAACCCTTTTTCCGGCCCATGCATACGAAAGTGAGGCAAGTACTTCCGATGTCACTCAAAACTTCGGGAGTTGTCGCGAACTTCCCCCATAAGCATACGGGCCCAGAAAGCAGTGTAGGCTAGTTCCTTCCGCAATATACAGCTGCACACAACTCGTCGGAACTTGAATTACGATCCCGGTCGAAAGTCACTTCGCTGATATAAACCCAGCTCTAAAACGTTTGTTCAACTGAACACACACACAAAGTCTCTCTAAACAATCCTCAAATCCCTCCTTCGCCAAAATACAGTTATAATGGCCCAAACTACACTAATTGCATTGATTTTTACAGAAACACAAACATCGTTCAACTACAACTAAAACATCACAATCCAAGATACGCACACTGACACGTACGTCTTCACACTTCGAAATCATACCGGGTGTACTCTTCTAGCCCACGCTATTATTCTGACTCACGCGCGCACCCGTTCAAACAATCAACCAATAAGAAACCAGCCTCCATACACACCTACAATTAGCTACAACACACAATAATCTTAGCGGGAGACACAACTTGGGTCAGGGGAAGATAATAGACAGGGAGTAAAAGAGAGGGACAACAGTACATGAAATCGCCACACGGCTACATTCTCCGAAGCATCCGAATTGAAGTCGCGTCTTATGGAATCTTGTTCATTCCCAAAGACTCGTGAAATCTTGAAGTCAAAACTAAAAGACGCCACTCTAGAAATAATAGCGCCACGTGCAAGTTCTCAAAATTCGTCCAGAGGAAACAGCAAACGTAAAACCGTTTCGAGAATGACGTTTGTCTTGGTGACTTTGTCCTCATGAGCAGTGGAAAATTAAGTGCCGTCCAGAGTGCAGTTTGACCTGACCTCATATAAACACGTGTGAGTATATGGTTTATTTCTGACATGGGCGGTCTCTCTTACTTAAGGCCTAAAAGTTGACCCCCCATATCAGGATCATACATAAAACAAATAAAATAAACAACCATGTGTACTCAAGATGCTGCGACATCAGGGCAGGACACTAAGTATTAGCCTGTCGCAGATTCGAGATTGTCGTATGCGCAGTCTTTTGCCACGAGTGAAGTAAGCGCGGAGAGTGTTTGTCGCAAAATCCGCTGTCGCGATTGTCGCAAAATCCGCTGTCGCGATTATCGCAAAAGACGCTGTCGCGATTGTCGCAAAAATCACTTTCCGTGACACAAAAATAGGACAAATGCGACAAGTACCCAGCCTTTTAAGTTTTGAAAATGTACACAAACATTCTTGCCTGTAGCTTTTTCACGAGCTCAAAAAAAAAAAAAAGTCAATTTAGGGGCTTATTGTCCGTCAGGTCTTAATTGCCTAAATTAGACATGAATTGGTTTATACGATTCCAGTTTTTACGCCCTCACGGCTTTTTGATGTTTGCGTGTTTAGGTGGTATCAGCCATCTGCACTAATGGTAGAATGACCAAGATCTTTAACGTGCCATTGTGGTGACACGAGGGTGGGAGATGGATACCGTCTCTGGGTCTGCACATAAAGTTGACCCGTGTCCGTCCCAGCCCGGATTCGAACCAGCGACCTCTCGATCACAAGTCCAGTGCTCTACCACCTGAGCTACCCGGGCCCCCTCACGAGCTCACCGTGGCATGGAGACAGTTATTTCGATCTGTCGTGTCTAACGGTACTGGAAGCCAGCATGTATCCTGGGCTATTTCGTCTCCGGAACGACGCGCACTAATGGCTATTTTGACCAAAATGGAAATTTAATGGCAGCCAGGAATTGCGGTATATTGGCTGGCTTGTTTTTCTGATGTATCGCTGGCTGGAATAAAAACTGTGTCGACCATTATCTCAAAATGATTGCGGCAGGATGCTTTGTGTACTGAGGTAATTTGATACACCCTCGGGAGTTCTATGGCTGCATGTGTGTGTGTGTGTGTGTGTGTGTGTATGTGTATGTGTGTGTGTGTGTGTGTGTGTGTGTTGTGTTGTGTTGTGTTGTGTTGTGTTGTGTTGTGTTGTGTTGTGTTGTGTTGTGTTGTGTGTGTTGTGTTGTGTGTGTTGTGTGTGTTGTGTTGTGTTGTGTTGTGTTGTGTTGTGTAGGTATGTGCGTGTATATTATTTTGTGTAACATAACACTTTGGGGATGGCAGTAGAAGAAGACAAAGAAGAAGAAGAAGCAAAAGACAAAGAAGAAGTAAAAAGAAGAGGAACAGCAGAAGCAGCAGCAGCAGCAACAACAACAACAACAACAACAACAACAACAACAAGAACAACAACAACAACAACAACAACAACAACAACAACAACAACAACAACACAAGACAAAATTTAATAGAAATCATTATTGTCTTCGAAAGAAAATAAACAGACAAACAAACGTTCTTATATACCTACCTACCTACCTACCTACCTACCTACCTACCTACCTACCTACCTACCTACCTACCTACCTACCTACCTACCTACCTATCTACCTATCTACATACCTACCTACCTACCTACCTACCTACCTACTTACCTTCCTAACTATCTATCTACCTACCTACCTACCTACCTATTTACCTACCTACCTACCTATCTATCTATCTACCTACCTTTCTACTTAACTTACTACCATCTTACCTAGTGACCTATCTGCTAAACTAACTCTTACCTATCTATTCCTTTAGCAGGACATTCAGAGTGAGTTTCCTCTGTAAGAATCTGCCTCAGAATAGAAAGTGAATTGCGACACATAGTTCTGTTTATCAGCTCTTACGGATAATTATATTCCGCATGTTGGATTGCTATAGTATAAGGCCAAAAAAAAAAAGGTCTGTTTACGGTAACATAGGCCAAAAAAATAGGGTCGGTAGGTTGGGATTGTTTTTTTTTTTTTTTTTTTTCTCTCCAAAAAAACATATTTTTACGTTATTTTATTTTTTTTCCCAAATGCCAAAAGAAAGTCTAGGGTCGCGCGAAAAAAAATAGGGTCGGTCGGGTTACCGTAAACAGACTATTTCTTTTTTGGCCTAACCATAGTATTCTGCGTTATCTGTAACTTCATACAAATCCAAAAACAAAGAGACTCCCAACGTTCCAAAATTCAGAGTAAAAAAACAAGAAGGGCTTCGTGGCAGGCGGACGAAAAAATCAGCCAGATAAGTTTTTGTTATTAATTGTTTGTCTGTGCACTTAAAAGACCGTTGGGTCGATATATTTGTGAATATCACTCTGTTCTATGGAGTACCACAGGGCTCAGTCTTAGGTCCGGTACTGTTTGTCTTATACACAACACAGCTATCCACCATCATCAACCACCATGCAGTCAGTCATGAAATGTTCGCAGACAATACACAGCTTCATCAAGCATCTCCTCCTAAAAAGGTCAATGACCTTGTTTCTTCCCTACAAGACTGCGTTTCTGATGTAAAAGACTGGATGAATGAACACAAATTTAAACTTAACGAAGAAAAAACTGAAGCAGTTCTGTTTGCCTCTTCAACCTCTTCTTCTCGTCACAGTATTCCATCTGCCATTCAGTTAGGCTCAGCATCTGTCACATTCTCAGGGAAGGCCAGAGATCTTGGGTTCTACCTAGACTCTGACCTCTCTATGAGACATCATGTCACAAAAACATGTCAGGCAGCCTACCTTGAAATTAGGCGCATCAGGTCCATCCGCCACTTTCTCACTGAAGAAGCCACAAAAACCTTGTCACTTCCTGCATATTGTCTCGTTTAGACTATTGTAATGCCCTGTTGATTGGATGTCCTTAGTTAGTTATCCAACCTCTCCAAACCGTTCAAAATGCTGCAGCCCGCATCATCCTTAGGTCAAAGAAAACACAGCATGTCACTCCCCTGCTATACACACTCCACTGGTTGCCGGTGGAACAGCGTATCAAGTACAAAGTCGTTTGTCTGTGTTTCAAGGTCTTCTCAGGAAGTGCCCCTCAGTACCTTTCTGAACTCCTGTACATATACACCCCATCACGCACACTCAGATCATCCGCTTACACAAGGCTACTGAAAGTTGAGCGCTTCAACAGGAAGCAGCACGGAGCAAGGAGCTTCTGTTGTGCTGCACCACCACTCTGGAACTCTCTTCCCTTCTCTGTCAGACACTGCACCTCTCTCAGCTCTTTTAAACAACAGTTGAACACTTTCTTTTTCACAGAATATTACACCAACCTGGCCTAATGTCTTCTTCATTCCATTTCTGCACATACTCCTCTACCATAAAGTTGTTATGATTGTTGAGAGTGTTAGCTGTGTATGTTTGTATATATATATATATATATATATATATATATATATATATATATATATATATATATATATATATATAGTGGGTATTGCATATATGATTATTGTGTGAACAGTACATGTGGTGATTTGTGTCTGTATGATTAATTTGTTTTATGTAGGTTATACTTTTAATTGTTCTATTCTGTATATATATGTTCTTTTGTAAAGGGCCTAGAGCCATAGGTTAGGCACTTAAAAATGTCAATTCATTATTGAACGAAGCGCATTGCGCTGAGTTCAATAATTATTTTCGAGATTTGCTCTATAAATCCCTTAGTGCACTGGGATTGTTTCAATAACGATATTGTCAGTACCGCCAGAGAAAAAAGAAGATTCAAAACGCACATTTTGCAACGCGCATTTGGATAGGCGTAACTGTGTGGTCAGGTTTGTGTCAGATCTACTTTTGTGTGGGCTGTCTCAAGTGTGTCGTGCTTTCGTCACACGCAAACTCTTGTTTTAATTTCTGTTGGTAAATTCCAGTGTAGCGTTAAGCTAAAAAGTGATGATCTTTCATAAAGACCTCATTTAAACTCGGAGAAAGGACTGTGCTCTTAGTTATTTGCGATTCGAAACCTTCATCGAGCTTCGACAGATTGACTGTGCAGAGTGTTGCCCCTTGCCGAGGTCGACGGTAAGCACATTTTCAAAATAAATGTGGCATGTTTCTCGTGTGGTATCTTCACTCATCGTGGAGTCTGGCACTAAATATGAACGGTAAGAATGCTCTGAACCCTACACGTATTATATCCCCATCGTTTTATCATTCACATTTGCCCAACATGTTAATTTGCTGAGCGGGATTTATGTCGTCTGCTAAGCTATGGCACTGAGTCTCATTTCAAAAACAAAAATTGCTCGTCACGTTGCACTGAGTCTGCACGCATGAGGCAGGCTGGTAATACGTCTTATATATGGTAAGAACGTTCTAAACCGTAGACGTTTTCGATTCCGATTGTTCTTGCCTTAAAATAATAATTCGGAAAACATTCATTTACTGAACAGATGCAGTCGTATTTCAGTGTAGTCTGCTACGTGCTATTCTAGCTGCTACGTTATCGGAATAACACTTGTGTTTTCTGTTAGCTGCTGGGAATTGTATACTAACTCATCATTTGGTAATGTGGATAATAAGCTACATGCCACTAACATGGCATAATTATGAGAGGAATCTTCGCAAGTCGAAACTGAAAAATTAGACACAGCGGGTTCTATTTTTAGATCTGTGGCAACTGTGGCACGGGCACAGGCACATGCAATCTGTCAGAAAAAACCCCACTTCTGCTTTAATTGAGAAGCAGGAAATTTATGGTCATAATCATTGGTATTGTGGAGAATATAAGCTACATGTCATTAATTAATTCTGAGGATAAGAGTACACTCTCGCTTAGGCAAAGGGCGGAAGAATACGCTCTGTGGAAAAGTTAGCGCACTCCAAGAGTGCGCTAACAGTTTTAGCGCATCGCCCTGTGTAAATGAGACATGGAGGTGTTCATGTCTGAATGCGTAAGAACAATGCAAGGAATGTCCAGAGAGGTATGTGGAAGGTGTTTCTATAACCTGCCTTGTTATATAGTGCTATATGTTTTATGTAAAATCAATGTCTTGTTTGTACTATTGTTATGTACCACGCCTGAATTTCTCTATGAGATAATAAAGTATTCTTATTCTTATTCTTATTCTTATTAGCCAATCAACTGGTTCACATCAGTCATGTGACACCAGTACTTACTGACAATTATTATTATTATGTATTGTTTTGTCAATAACTGACGTTCCAACAACCTACCTTTCTTGTGTTTTGATTTTTGTTTTTTTGTTTGTTCGTTCATGGGCTGAAACTCCCACGGCTTTTACGTGTATGACCGTTTTTACCCCGCCATTTAGGCAGCCATACGCCGTTTTCGGAGGAAGCATGCTGGGTATTTTCGTGTTTCTATAACCCACCGAACTCTGACATGGATTACAGGATCTTTTTCGTGCGCACTTGGTCTTGTGCTTGCGTGTACACACGGGGGTGTTCGGACACCGAGGAGAGTCTGCACACAAAGTTGACCCTGAGAAATAAATCTCTCGTCGAGCGTGAGGACGAACTCACGCTGACAGCGGCCAACTGAATACAAATCCAGCGCGCTACCGACTGAGCTACATCCCCGCCCCGTTTTTGTAACTTCATACGTTCGGAGTCTTTGTGTATCGGATAATATATATAGTCTTTGACTGTGTAGACCATACTTTTGGTCAGATTGACGGAAGAATCTGAAGAGCTGGGCCAATACTTCACTGGACCCCCCTAACACTCTGAAGGAATCAATACATGGCTAAACCCCCGACCTGGAGTGTCGTAACCTTCACGCTGTCGTCACATATCATCTTATATCTAAGCTCTGTGTTTGTATATTATTACGCCGACCTAAAAGAAAAAAAGTTTACGAGTTGACCGTTTTGACTGTATGTGTGGTACTTGGGGGTTGGGGGAGGGGGTATGTTAAGGAAAAACTCTACCTTCATTCCGCAATCTGCATTTTATCCGAAGGCGACTGAAAATGTCATGAACGAAGCAATTTGATTCACACACAAAAATCAAGTTCTTACACCTTCACATGAATAACAAGAAACCGTAAACCGGTCAATTTAAGCATAAAGGAGGCAGTTGAGAAAACAAAACTTCACACCTTCATGCCAGAACATGTATAACAAGAGCACATGAACCCGGGCTTGTAATTGGTCTGTTTTTAGAACGGATAATCCGGGTACCGCTGGTTTCCATGGACACCAACACGCGACGGGCGCCACTCCAATGATTGGTTCATTTCCCGCTCCGATCACCCTACGGCTTTGTTTTCCTGCACTGATAACTTTCCAGGAAACAATAGCAATCGCTGCTGACATAAAGCTGGTGGTGAAAACAGAGGTTAGAAAATAAAGCTATTCTCTGTATGTTTTTATCACTCGAAGACCGTTTCAGTGTGTCTGTGTGTCAGTGTGTCTTTCCGTTTGTGTGGCTGTTTTGTCTTCCGTTTTCGTTCGTCTGTCGGTTCGTTTGTTAATTTCTTTGCTTGCTTGTGTCTTTTGTTTGGTATGTTTGTCTCTTAACCTTCATGTCCGCTGTATGTCAGCTCGCCCATTATTCCACAGAGACACAGACACACAAACACACAGAGTCACAGACGCACACACACACACATACTCACACAGATCCACACACACACCCACACACACACACACACACACACACACACACACACACACACTCACACACACGCATACACACACACACTCACACACACGCACACACACTCAAACAAACACACACACACTCAAACAAACACACACACAGACACACAAACTCACACACACATACACACACACCCACACACACACGCTCACACACACACACACACACAAAACACACAAACACACACACACAAACACACGCACAAACACACGCACAAACACTCAGACACACACACGCAAACACACAAACACACACAAACGCACACAGACACACACACAGACACACACACACACACACACACACACAACACACGAACACACACACGAACACACGCACAAACACACGCACAAACACACACACATACACAAACACACGCACAAGCACACACACACACACACACACACAAACACACGCACAAACACACTCACATACACAAACACACGCACAAACACACGCACAAACACATCCACACACACACACACACACACACACACACACACACACACACACACACACACACACACACACGAGCCTTTCATCGTCAGCGAACCGCGTATTAAGTTCGTCTCTTTTACATAACGCAGAACCAAAAATTGCAATATTTCTGCAAGTGCAAAAAAGTCATGAATTTCATCAGAACATGGATCTCTTTGATCTCACCAGCAAGGCGTCGATAAGGTTTTAATGAGTGACAAGGCTGCAAGTGGCAACATAATGAACTGCGCGCACGTGCCACAAGCAGATACATACACACACAGACACATAGACACAGACAGACAGACAGACGCACACACACACACACACGCACACACACACACACACACACACCCACACACACACACACACCGAACACACACACACACACGCACACACGTACACACACACACACCCACACACATACACACACACACACACACACACACACACCCCCTCCCACACACACACACACACACACACACAAACACACACACACGCACACACACACACACACATACACACACACACGGTATTTAAGGCACTAAACCCTGCTTTCGACACCTGAATCAATGGGAATTGCATAACACAAGAAATATGCAAGGTAGCCAAAACAAAACAAGCACGTATGTGAATGTTGCCAAGTTGTGCCTATTCTGAATTTACCTTGATTTTTTTTATTGGTACCTTCCGTTTTTCTCAGGTCGATATTGGGTGTACTATCATTTGAGTGGTGGTCACGTGACCCCTGAAAATTAAATATTTGACCCCAAAAGTGTGCTACATAGTTTAGTGCCTTAAATACCTTTCCTCCAATGTGAACCCGCTGGGAAAAGATCATAGGTTTGTTTAGGTTTTTACATCGGATTAGTAACAGCTACTCTGTTTACAGCGTAGCAACAGAGCCGTACATTTTTTACGAGACAAGTATAGTGTCGACGAGTCGAAGACGAAGAATTTATTTGTGTATTGTCTGTCGACCTGCAATAGCAGCACACCTGACTAAGTCTGCGTGTACTTCATCTACTAACTAACTAACTAACTAACTAACTAACTAACTAACTAACTAACTATCTGACTAACTGACATACTAACTAACCAACCAACCAGCCAACCAATCAACCAACCAACCAACCAACCAACTCACCACGTACACCTCATTGCTGCCACTTGGTTTCGACGCCGAACCGACTTGCCTATCGTCTCTTAAATTCGACCCCCCCCCCCCCCCCAACCTCCACCACACCCAACCCCACAACGCCGCCTCCCTCCCTCCCACATAGCCTTCCATTGCTTTGCCTCGTGAAATCAAGATGCACATTGGAATGCATGAAACAGTGGCCGGGCCGTCACTGACAGGGCACCATGTGACGGCAGCAATCACTACAAAAAATGAATAGAAATGCGTCTTCTGGAGTGCATTGACTCTCTCTCTTTCTATCTCTGTCTTTCTGTCTCTGTCTCTCTCTCTGTCTCTCGCTGTCTCTGTCTCTCTCTCTCTGTTTCTCCCTCTCTTTCTCTCTCTCTCTCTCTCTCTCTCTGTCTCTGTCTCTCTCTCTCTCTTTAAACACACAATTTATTTTCAAATTTGTATCTGTATATACAGTTATAATGTGTTAAGTTTCCTGTGATAGTTCTTTGGTTATATTGTTTTCTGTTCCTGTTGACCCTATGTTAGGCCGAGGGCGGCTCTCTCTCTCTCTCTCTCTCTCTCTCTCTCTCTCTCTCTCTCTCTCTCTCTCTCTCTCTCTCTCTCTCTCTCTCTCTCTCTAACGGATTTTTGGATTATCGACATATAATTTTTTTTTTTTTTTTTGTATTTGCCAAGCACATCATCGTGGGGCTTTTAATCCATAACATGCATCCGTCTACAATGTATTTTCATTCATCCTTCAACATGTATAATAAATATGTAAATGGCAAGTATACAAGAATGTATACAACATTAGGACCTAACCGACAGACGGACATGTAACATACCGACAATACTGATAAAAAAAAAAGAGAGAGAGAGAGAGAGAGAGAGAGAGAGAGAGAGAGAGAGAGAGAGAGAGAGAGAGAGAGAGAGAGAGAGAGAGAGAGAGAGAGAGAGAGAGAGAGAGAGAGAGAGAGAGAGAGGGTAACAGGGTGACAGACAGGTAAGAGGATAAGTGAAGCAGACAGACATAAGACATACACACACACTCTTGCCTAAAATCTTATAAAAACCTACAATTTTAAACTGTACAAAAAGTTAAGCTGAAATGGACACTTCGCCTTGGTCAATAACCTAACATATATTCGCATAGGGTAACCACTCTGACAAAAATTCAACATTTCTATTCCTGATAAGATTCAATTTCTTTTCAATGTAATATCTTTGTTTTAATATTTTCAAAAAAACATTCAAAAGCGGAACTGATCCCTGAAGTTTACATTTATAAATATAATATTTTCCTAAAAGAATAATCAAATCTAAAACATTATCAGTGTTCACATTATCATCATTTCCAAATATTATCAATCCTTTTGAAAAAGTCAAATGTTCACAATGTAAACATTCTTTGTGCAATACATTATTCAATTTAATCCAGAAGGTTTTAACAATCATACATTCCCAAAATAAGTGAAAAATTGTCTCTTCATGATACCCGCAAAATGTGCAGAGCGTTGAATTTTTAATTTTACATAAATATAAATATTTATTACAAGGTAGAATCCGGTGTAGGAGTCGCAGCTGAAACCACCTTAAACTGACATCAACAGTACTTTGAAAGGGTTTCAAGAAAATTAATTTCCAATTCATATCAATTTCACTGGTGCTATTCCATTTTGAAACCGCGACATATAATTTAACTAAAATTCAGTGATTGCAATTCTTTGAGAGAAGAAAAAGGACTTCATCACCCACTCAAAGCTATTTCATATTGTGACATTGTTAACTTAACTAAAATTCAGTGATTGCAATTCTTTGAGAGAAGAAAAAGGACTTCATCACCAACTCAAAGCTATTGCATTGTGTGACAATGTTAACTTAACTAAAATTCAGTGATTGCAATTCTTTGAGAGAAGAAAAAGGACTTCATCACCAACTCAAAGCTATTGCATATTGTGACATTGTTGTTTATACTACAAAATTAATTAATCTGTTATATTGTATCTAGAATTGTGTTTATGAACTATATCTGTTTATACTTCATTTGTACACATTTCAGTTTCATCCATATTCCATCATCGTAGATTTTTATTTGGTTTTTAAACTAATCTTATGGCATCGTCAATTAATAATTGTCAAAATCATTGGCTTCTCAAAGAAGGACTCCATATCGGCCATTTAAACATTAACCATGCATATAACAAAATAACAGACATATTATCTTTACTTTCTAACAACGGTAACAACTTTCATATTTTTGGCTTTACGGAATCTCGACTATGTAACATCATACCTGATTCAGATATTTCCATTTCAGGTTATGATACATTACGAAGAGATTCTACAAAACACTTAGAAACTGGCTTGTTAATTTATATTAACGAATCAATAATTTACAAGCGTCTTCAACATCTTGAAACACCTGGTGTAGAATGCATTTGGTTAGAAATAGGATTAAAAAGATCAGCACCAACCATTGTTGGTTTTTGCTACCGAAATCCAGCAGAAAAGGTTAACTGGTAAGATGAATTCATGGATATGATGGATACAGTTTCAAATGAATCAAAAGAAATAATTCTTCTTGGAGTATGGAGTCGACGCACGTGCGAGGATATGTATGTGTGGGAGGGGGGGGGGGGGGCGCGGGAGATAGAAGCTTGCTGTATGTTATGTAATGTATATATTGTGTGTGATACGTGGAAATGTGATACTATTTATTTGCATGTATGATACAGGTACAAATAATAATAATAATAATAATAATAAATAACTTTTCTATAGCGCGAGTCCCATCAATTGGCTCCAGGCGCTTTACAAATTCATTATAGAATAAACTAGCACAAATCAACAAGCATACAAAGCATACATTTAACTGAGACATAACACCAAGAACCCAAGCACTAAGCAAAACTTAGCGTACAATGTTAAAAGTACACACACACACACACACACACACACACACACACACATACACACACACACACACACACGCACACACGCGCACACACAAAGATACCATTGACAAAGAGACCATAAAGCACATACAGGGTAGAGAGTTCCAAAACAGAATAGGGTTGTGGAGAGTCTACTCAGGCTAAGCAAAGGCTTTACGAAACAGGTATGTTTTGAGTTGGGTTTTGAAGGAGGAAAGGCTGCTGGAATCACGGATAGAACTTGGAAGCGAGTTCCAGACGGTCGGAATCTGGTGATAATTGTAGGCTTATACTAGTGATTACTGTGTGTGATACATGAAATGTGATATGAATGCTGTTTTTACGTTCTCCCAAGCGCAAGACAAATTCTTCTATGAAAATTGAAGCCAATAAAATTTGAGTTTGAGTTTGAGTTTGAGTTTGATTCTAATATTGATCTTCTGAAACAAAATAAAACTTGGTTGGACACTATTAATCTATTAAATATACATCAAATGATCCAAAAACCAACTAGAGTTACTCCAAACTCTAAAACACTCATTGATCATATTTATGTTTCTGAAGAACGTCATATCAAAGAAACATATGTACCCTTTTTTCTGCCAGCGACCATTTTCCCATTTGTATCACTTGGTCTCGTAAAGGGGTTACAATTCCAAAGGTTGGTCACAAAACTATTACATATCGTTCATTCTCTCATTTCAGTGAAAGTGCATTTATTTCTGATCTCAAAAATAGCCCACTTTCAAATACTTACAATTTTACAAATCCTGATCTTTCTTTCTTTCTTTATTTGGTGTTTAACGTTGTTTTCAACCACGAAGGTTATATCGCGACGGGGAAAGGGGGGAGATGGGATAGAGCCACTTGTTCACAAAAGCACAAATCAAACATTTGCTCCAGGGGCTTGCAACGTAGTACAATATATTACCTTACTGGGAGAATGCAAGTTTCCAGTACAAAGGACTTTAACATTTCTTACATACTGCTTGACTAAAATCTTTACAACAAGAGGCGAAGCCTTCAAGGCTCACGTAAGAAATCGACAAACAGTAACACAAACTCAATCACTCCGTCACACATACACACACACACACACACACACACACACACACACACACACACACACACACACACACACACACACACACAGTAAGCATAGGTGAAACTGTGCAAGAAAGCGAGACCCTGGATCTGCCAACTAGTCTCGGCCCGCTCACAATAACAATGACCGAGACTTTCAGTAATTCCTTTGCGTCATAATGTGACGTCTTCAAATATTTTCTATCACACACGTCAAACACTTTCGACCGAGACGTAATCTTCTTATGCGAGCTTTATCCATAGACTCGGAAATGTTAAAGTTTCTATCACACACACACGCACGCACGCACGCACGCACAGACAGACAAAGTTTATCATCGCATAGGCTACACTTGCGTGAGCCAAACATTGACTATATTCTATACAAGAAACACTTAACAAGGGTAAAAGGAGAAACAGAATCCGTTAGTCGCCTCTTACGATATGCTGGGGAGCATCGGGTAAATTCTTCCCCCTAACCCGCGGGGGGTACAAATCCTGATGAAGCTTTAGAGTTTTGGACATCTATTTCATTATCATTTACAGCAAACATGCACCACTGAAAACACATCGAGTAAAGCAGACAGAAAAACCCAAATGGATCGACCAAGAAATAGAAAATGCTGCAAATTACCGTGACTTTTTAAAAAAACATGGTACCCACGAAGATTACACACAACAAAGAAATAAAGTAAATTCCTTGAAACGAAAACGAAAACAACAATATTTTCAAAATATCATTACATCTAAACAAGATTCAAAATCTATTTGGAAAGCAATTAACCAACTCACAAATAAAGGAACTGAAACAAAATCTGCCCAAATAGTTGACACTTCTGCAGATACACTCAATGACCATTTCTCAAAAATTGCTGATAAAGTAATTTCTTGTAATCGGACACAGTCAAATAATTTATAACATTTAAAGGAATACTGCAATTCAAAACAGATACATTTTCAGCATTCACTGCCACCAATGACTATACTGGATGTTTACTCTCATCTTCAGCATCTAAAACAAACCGGAACACGTGACATAGATGGTCTGGATGCAAACATTATAAAAATGGCAGCTCCAATTATCACAGATACATTGACATTTATCTATAACCTTTGTATTGACAAACGCTATTTTCCTAAACAATTCAAACAGGCTAAAGTGATTCCTCTCTTTAAATCAGGAGATACTACAAATCCTTCAAATTATAGACCAATATCAATTCTATCAATCCTTTCGAATACTCTTGAAAAACATGTCAATAAACACATCCTTTCTCACTTTGAGAACAATAAATTGATCCATGATAATCAATCAGGTTTTAGGCAAAAACACTCATGTCAAACAGCGCTTAATAGTTTAGTAGACCAATGGATGACAAACAATAATAATAATCAGTTCTGTGCTGCTCTATTTGTTGACTTTGCTAAAGCTTTTGACCTAATTGACCATAAACTCCTTATCAAAAAGCTTGAAATTTATGGAATTGCAACAGATTCCATAAACATTTTAAAATCTTTCCTGTCAGACAGACAGCAAAGTACTTATCTGAAACAATCATACTCGTGTAAGCAAACAGTAAGGTTTGGAGTATCACAAGGTTCTATTCTTGGTCCATTACTATTTTCTATATACATAAACGACCTACCAAGTCAAGTCAAGTCAAGTTTTATTCCGATAAAACCCCGTGAGGGTACATGGAAAATTAAAAAAACACAATAAAAACACATTTCATTCAACACCAAATAAAAGGAACTAAAACAAAAAGAAATCAGACTATGTACAGAAAAGGGAGTTGAGGGGTGAGGGAGAGCAAAAACAATACAAGAAACAATTCAACAATAATAATAATAATAAATAATAATAATAATAATAATAATAATAATAATAATAA
>NC_090250.1:49653024-49665524 GCF_037325665.1 Littorina saxatilis | reverse complement strand
CCTCTCTCCTCACGTCTGCGTGAGGACTGATGGTACATCATGAGTGCCAAAAGTAGGTTACCTCTCTCCTCACGCAAGCAGACACAGACACAGACACTCGAGTATGTATACAAACACGCGCAGTCTGCAAGCCTCTCTGTCTGTGTGCCTGTCTGTCCTGTTTGTGTCCGTCTGACTCCGTCTGTCTGTCTCAGTATCTGTTTTGCAAGAGTTGTCCACAAGAGTACTTATCTGGAGTGATAAAATGTGTGGATTTGTCTCTGTTTCTCTTGGTGTCTTTCTTTTTTTTTCGTTTTACAGGGGTGTCAGTTTTGATCAATGGTGTCTTATTACTCCAGTCTGGAGCTTGGCTGAATCTCTCTCTGTGTGTGTGTCTCTCTCTCCCTCTCTGTGTCTATCTCTCTCTCTCTCTCTGTCTCTCTCTGTCTCCCTTTCTCTCTCTCTCACTCGCTGTCTCTTTCTTCTCTCTCTCTCTCTCTCTCTCTCTCTCTCTCTCTCTCTCTCTCTCTCTCTCTCTCCCCCCTCTACTTTCCCCTTCTCTGTTGCCTTGACCCTTTTATTAAGGGAAAGTCGCCAATCCCGGAACAGTCGGCCAACTTGGAACACCTCAATATGCGATCAACGGGGAACAATTCATGAACAATTGTTTTGCAGAAATATCCAGTGACATTTCTTGATATTATTCCAGCAAAAAAAATGACTACCGCGGCAAAACAAAAAAATGGTACGTTTTTTAAACTTTTCTTCCTTTTTCTTATTTCTACCGTCTACATTTCGTATTATTACCCTTTATCTACATACGTTCACGTAAAATGTTGATTGCTGTGATAAACCTTCATAGATTTGCAATAACTTGAACGGAAAAAAAGATTTGAAACGTCACGTGTATCCAACAGAATAACGCGAAATCCATGCAGGTGCCATGCGGCAATGATGGAACACATAAGAGAGGCAAACATGGAACAGTGTTCCAGCTTTGCTGCATTCTGTTCCATCTTACCCTCATCAAACAATAAACAGAACACTGCTGTTTTATTCACATATTAAATTTTCTTTTCAGTTTTGTTGTGTTTTCCTTTCTATAAGTTTTATTGAATGATTGATTGATTTGTTTGACAGTATTATGAGACCCGAACGGCGGTGGTTACCAGAAGAAATGGGCTGCGCTTTGTCGGCAGTGAAAAACGGAGATATGGGTTTGCGTTGCGCATCAAGAGCATATGGTGTTACTGTCACAACTCTTAACAGTCTGTTAGGAAACGCTACCGTTGCTGAGCTTTGGTTCAGTTTTGTGTGTTACATGTAGTTGACTTATTTGTACTTTGTGGGAAAGTACCGATATTATATTTTGTAAACACAATATTTATGTTTTGACGAGAATGCAGGTGAACTTTCTAGTCCTGTCAAAACAAGTTGTTTACCACGCTGGCTTTAGTCGTGAGTTCGTGGCGTTCGTTCGGATTAAGTGCGTCGGCGCTTTTGATGTACGTCATAGAGAATGTCGCTAGTTTAGTCCATGCACGGCTCGTATAATGTAGTTGTATCATGTTCGGTCTGGAATATTCTCGAGATTGAGTATTTACTATATATGCCAGCGCGATTTGTATGTAAAAAAGCTTCTATTTGAGTTCTGCTACGATGTGCAGTTGTATGTATTGAATGCTGAATAAATCCTCGAACTCAATTTGACGAGTTGTTTTCTGCTGCTGCGAAGACGGGCGACGTAGAATAAAAGAACACAACTATACGACGTTTGAGAACTTGTGGCAATCTCAAGTGTCGTGTAACAATTGGGGGCCAAGCCAAGGATCTACGTTTAACGCCAAGGGTTTTCCAGTAACAAGGACCAGTGTCAAGACAGTCACAGGAGGTAGCCATCAATCGGGTGTATCCTGAGGGATCAGTATTGAGACTACGGAACCGTGGATTCGGTGTGACTGGTGAAGAGTTTGGTAATCGCCGCAGCTCGGTACGGTGAGCGACGCCGGAGTGTATCGGGATTACAGAGGTTAGCTGCCGTTTGGACGAGACGGACTTCGTCGCGGAGCTAGTGCATTAATACTACGAAATACGACTGGGGTACGTCGTGTACGTATCGTGAGCAGAGTGCGCCGTCACGTTAGACGAGGAGGGTGGCAGCCTGCGTCTACGAAGGTGAACAGCGACGAGAGAAGCATCGGAGGTGCAGTAGAGACTGTGTTCTTTTAGAAGACTACATTCGTCTACGTTCGGGGCTGTGAAAGAATACAGACGAACGCACCGGAAAAGACCAGAATGGCTGAGTTCTGGGGAAAAGGAATTGAACTGGGACTAAAAGGCAAGCAGTTGACGGAGTTCGTCGAGTCCCAGACACGACTCCTGGCGCAGCGTGAAGAAAGACAAGCGCAGCGTGAGCGTGAAGAAAGACAAGCGCAGAGTGAAGAAAGACAAGCGCAGCGTGAGCGTGAAGAAAGACAAGCGCGGCGTGAAGAAAGACAAGCGCAGCGTGAAGAAAAAGAAAGGCAAATTGAGCTGAAACGCTTAGAGCTCCAAATAAAAATGGAGACAAAGCGCTTAGAGCTTCAGACAGAAATGGTCCGTGTTCAAAATGAGCACGAGGCACCACGCCAAAGAGACAACCAGCAGCAAATGCTACACTGGCCATCGAAACTTCCAGCATTCACTGACGGGAAGGACCAGATCGATACTCCAGACTTCACCGGAGAAGTTGAGGCCGTCTGCCTGAAGAAGCCCTTGTACGATCTATTAATTGGGAACATTGGGGGTGCGAGACGTCCTGATGACCCTGATGTCGAATGGAGAATGGGCTCAGCTCAGCCTGCTGCTGAGGAGGAAGACCCACTGCCATTCGCGAGTGAAGATATCAGCGAACTGTTACGAGATGACAGGGCTGCTGTGCATTGCCGCGACCAGCCGCAGGTTGTAAGCGCTGTGACGACCAGAGCCCAGGCGAAGAAGGACAAAACAACTACGCCACTCAGGGTCACCAACAGTTCTGCAACTGCTGTCGTGGACAGGGATCGGCTGATTCAGCTACAGGAAGCTGATTTGACCTTGACAAAGTACAGGAGTCGTCCTGTCAAGGAGATGACTAAGGGCGAAGGCACGGTGCACTTTGAGGTGAAGGCCAAGATCCTGTACAGAGTGTTCCAGCACGCGAGAGTCAACGGTGGGAAGCCATTACGTCAAGTTCTGGTGCCTCAACCACTTAGGCGCCAGGTGATGGAGGTGGCCCACGACTCTATTATGGGAGGTCACCTGGGTGTCAAGAAGACATCGGACAGAATCCAAGCTGCGTTTTACTGGCCAGGACTGCATGCAGATGTGACTCGATTCTGCCGATCGTGCGATATTTGCCAGAAAACCATACCTCGAGGAAGGGTCCCGAAAGTGCCGTTGCAGAAGATGCCTTTGATCGACCGACCTTTCAAGAGGGTGGCCATTGACCCCATCGGCGAGATCAAACCGCCAAGTGAAGAGGGTCATCGTTGGGTACTGACCCTGGTAGACTATGCAACCAGGTACCCAGAAGCCGTGCCTCTGAAGAAAATTGACACCGAGACTGTTGCCGAGGCACTTGTGGACATTTTCAGCAGAATTGGGGTTCCTGAAGAGATCCTCACAGACCTGGGGACACAGTTTGTCTCTGAATGCATGGAAGAGGTCAACAGGCTGCTGAGCATTCGTCACTTGACTACGACAGCTTATCACCCGATGTGCAATGGGCTGGTCGAAAAATTCAATGCGACGCTGAAGTCCACGCTGAAGAAACTATGCAGTGAGCAGCCAAGGCAGTGGCATCGCTACATCAATGCCTTGCTATTTGCATACAGGGAGGTGCCACAAGAGTCCACTGGATTCTCCCCGTTCGAGCTGATGTACGGGCGGACTGTGAGAGGCCCGATGCAGATACTAAAGGAATTGTGGACGAAAGATGTGGGCACACCTGAAGTGAAGAACAGTTACCAGTACGTGTTTGAGTTGCGAGAGAAACTGGAGGAGACTCTCGAGATTGCGAGAGAAAACTTGAGAAAGTCTCAGGATAGCGGAAAGCACTACTACGACCGCAAAGCCGTAAACAGGAAGTTTACACCAGGTAACAAAGTGCTGATACTGCTTCCCACTGATCACAACAAACTACTGATGCAGTGGAAAGGCCCATACGAGGTTGAGGCCGTGGTAGGGATCAACGACTACAAGGTGAATGTCGGCAAGAAGTCCAAGATCTACCACGCTAACCTCCTGAAACTGTATGTGGAGAGACCTCCGGAAGCAGTACAGGTCGCAGCAAGTGTGGAAGAACCAGCCGAACTAGACGAGTTCGACGGTGAGGAACTACTGGAGTTGGGAGACCTCCACAAGAAAGAGGGATTGGATGACGTCAAGCTAGGACCTGACCTGACAGAAGACCAGCAGAAGGAGCTGCATGATTTTATGGGCGACTTCACCCATAGGTTCTGTGATGTTCCAGGCTCTACGTCCTTGGTCGAACATGAAGTCCACCTCACATCTGACGTTCCTGTTCGCTCAAAACCCTACCCTATCCCGTTTCAGGCTCGGGAATCCTTGAAGAAGGACATCGACAACATGTTGAAGATGGGGGTTATCCGTGAGTCATCATCCCCTTACTCATCACCCGTTGTTGTTGTCAAGAAGAAAGACAGTACAAACAGGGTATGCATTGACTTCAGGAAAGTGAATAAGATCACCGTGTTTGACCCTGAACCAATGCCGACGGCAACTGATCTATTCCGACAGTTAACCGGCAGTAAGATCATCTCAAAGATCGATCTCAGCAAGGGATATTGGCAGATTCCTGTGAGCGAAGAGGACATACCAAAGACCGCCTTTGCAACTCCAGACGGAACGTATGAGTGCCTGCGGATGCCTTTTGGCATGGTAAACAGTGGTGCTACCCTGAAGAGGGGAATGCGAAAAATGCTCAAAGGAATGAAGAATGTTGTGTACTACTGGGATGATCTGCTAGTCCACACGGAGACCTTTGCGGAGCATCTGGAGACTTTGAGGGAACTGTTTTCCCGCCTGACAAAAGCCAATCTGACCGTGAGACCCAGCAAGTGCATTTTGGGGACCGACAACGTTGACTTCATAGGTTATTCACTGGAGGAAGGTCAAAAGGGGCTTTTGTTGGAAAACGTCACCAAGATCCTCAATGCGCCACGTCCTGAAACCAAGAAGCAGGTGCGATCCTTCCTTGGATTGGCTGGGTACTACAGAGAGTTCATTCCAAACTTCGCCGCCATAACGGCGCCTTTGTCGGACATGACCCGAAAAGGATGCCCCAACCAAATACTCTGGGGACCAGCTCAGGAGAAGGCATACCAGACCGTACGCGACCTGATGTCACGAGACCCGGTGCTACGCCTTCCTGATACTGCCAAAGAGTTCATCTTGCGTACAGACGCATCGGACGAAGGGATCGGCGCCATGCTGATGCAAGAACATGGAGGTAAACCGTTTCCGGTCAGCTATGCCAGCAAGAAGCTGTCAGGAGCCGAGAAGAACTACTCGACCATGGAGAAAGAGTGTTTAGCCATCGTGTGGGGAATCAAGAAATTTGAACTCTACCTCCAAGGGGTGAAATTCGTGCTTCAGACTGATCACAAACCCCTCACCTACCTGAACTCTGCGAAGTTTGTGAATAATCGTATCATGAGGTGGGTGATGTACTTGCAGAACTTTGATATGCGAGTGGAATCGATTAAGGGTTCAGACAATGTTGGAGCGGATTTTCTCAGCTGAGTATGTGAGTAAAACTGTGTACATTCTCCAACAGACTAATGTGCATACCTGGATTTTAATCTGTTATGTATACTTAGTATGTGTACAGGTAGCGTTTTAATGATTGAAAGAAATTAGGTAAATTTCTTCTGGTGTTGGGGGTAATGTTAGGAAACGCTACCGTTGCTGAGCTTTGGTTCAGGTTTGTGTGTTACATGTAGTTGACTTATTTGTACTTTGTGGGAAAGTACCGATATTATATTTTGTAAACACAATATTTATGTTTTGACGAGAATGCAGGTGAACTTTCTAGTCCTGTCAAAACAAGTTGTTTACCACGCTGTTTTTACTCGTGGGTTCGTGTCGTTCGTTCGGATTAAGTGCGTCGGCGCTTTTGATGTACGTCATAGAGAATGTCGCTAGTTTAGTCCATGCACGGCTCGTATAATGTAGTTGTATCATGTTCGGTCTGGAATATTCTCGAGATTGAGTATTTACTATATATGCCAGCGCGATTTGTATGTAAAAAAGCTTCTATTTGAGTTCTGCTACGATGTGCAGTTGTATGTATTGAATGCTGAATAAATCCTCGAACTCAATTTGACGAGTTGTTTTCTGCTGCTGCGAAGACGGGCGACGTAGAATAAAAGAACACAACTATACGACGTTTGAGAACTTGTAGCAATCTCATGTGTCGTGTAACACAGTCATTTAGAAGGAAACAAACAAATTTGCAAAAGAAGAAGTAAAGTTCACAGGAAGACCTTCTACGTTAACACCAGAGATAGAACAAGAACTAATCAATAGCATTCTTGAAGCTGAAATAAATTTGCCAACGTCACCCCCATCGTTGTTTTGTACACTGTACATGGAGATTCTGGTCATTATGATTGCTTGGTGTCAGCAGCAAATGTAAGCTTACCTGCTGCTGATGTCCTGTAACGCACAACCACAAGCTCGTCGAAGAGATCATCACGAAAAAAACAATCTTCTCCTTACAAGAAAAAGCTGGAGACTTGCAAAAAGGCGTGCAGGTCAACAGAAAAGAGGAAAGAATGAAGCTACAAATTCTTCTGCTCAGAGAAACAAGAGGGGAATATCTTCTGATCAGAGGGAAAAAAGGAGAACATTCTCGACGATGCGTTATATCCCGGGGGAAAGCACTTGGTACTGCTTCATGTGTGGCACCAACTCCCCTGAGAACATGATACAGTGCCAGAGGTGCACACAGTGGGCACACGAGGACTGCGCTGACAGCAGCGGACAAAAGGACTTCGAAATCTGTACTTAGCAATTTTTGTGTGTCTGCAAAATCAGTTCTTAAATCTTAGTTATTTGCTTTGACTTTATGCGTAATGATTTTTACATTTAGTCAATTGGGCAGGTAGCCCTTTTATATCTATTTGTCAACAGAAGAGGGGTACAAATGAAGCTGCGAAATTTCGTGGTACTGCTTCATGCGTGGCACCAACTCCCCTGAGGATATGTTATAGTGCCAGAAGTGCACACAGTAATCACACGATGACTGCGCTGACAGTAAAAGACAAAGGACATTGTCTGCGAAATCGGTTCTTTGCCTATTTTTTCCTCTTTTTTTTAAGCTTTTGTTTTTCAGTCCTTTTTAGACCTAGCCCTTATTTATCTTTTTGTTTTACATTTAAGGCTTAAATTGTTATCCGATTTGTTATTTCCTTGGTAAAAATCAAAATATGATGTTGAAAAAAAGACATTTACATAAATTGGCTTAATAAAAATGTTATGACGTATTTATTTATCTTGTGTGTGTGATAAAGTGTGCTTGTTTGTGTGTGAATGAGAGTGTGTGGGTGTATATGTGAGTGTGTGAGACACAGACAGAGCTAGAAAGAGAGTCAGGATGTGTTTGTATGTGTTCCGAGTTTGACAACACAGTGTTCCACTTTACACACCCATGCGTCCAACCTGGAACAAATGCAGACATTTTTATTATGATCAGTCTGATGAGTTGCGTGACTTTTATTTTATTTTTTGTGGTTCGTTTATTTACTGATAGAGTCTAGTATGTGACAATATAAAGAACGCTTTGTAATATCCATTTGTTTGTCTGGTACGGCTGTTTCTCCTTAACTGTTCCAGGTTTAGCGACTTTCCCCTACATTGAGTCATGTAAGTGTTACAACTGTGCAAAAGTGCATCAGGCTGCACCCTTCTCACCTTCTACAAGAAAAGACACTCACACAAGAGCCTTCCTTCACATAACAAAATTCACCTCACCGAGCAGAAGACACAAACCTATATGCACTTGTTGTTTCCCCTCATTCAGCAAGCGCTCCCATTCTACCCAACAGTCTACCTGGCCCATCACCCATGGTCAACCTCCCATTCTACCCTACAGTCTACCTGCCCCATCACCCATGGTCAACCTCCCATTCTACCCAACAGTCTACCTGCCCAATCACCCATGGTCAACCTCCCATTCTACCCAACAGTCTACCTGCCCCATCACCCATGGTCAACCTCCCATTCTACCCAACAGTCTACCTGCCCCATCACCCATGGTCAACCTCCCATTCTACCCAACAGTCTACCTGTCCCATCACTCATGGTCAACCTCCCATTCTACCCAACAGTCTACCTGTCCCATCACTCATGGTCAACCTCCCATTCTACCCAACAGTCTACCTGCCCCATCACCCATGGTCAACCTCCCATTCTACCCAACAGTCTACCTGTCCCATCACTCATGGTCAACCTCCCATTCTACCCAACAGTCTACCTGTCCCATCACTCATGGTCAACCTCCCATTCTACCCAACAGTCTACCTGTCCCATCACTCATGGTCAACCTCCCATTCTACCCAACAGTCTACCTGCCCCATCACCCATGGTCAACCTCCCATTCTACCCAACAGTCTACCTGCCCAATCACCCATGGTCAACCTCCCATTCTACCCAACGGTCTACCTGGCCCATCACTCATGGTCAACCTCCCATTCTACCCAACAGTCTACCTGCCCAATCACCCATGGTCAACCTCCCATTCTACCCTACAGTCTACCTGCCCAATCACCCATGGTCAACCTCCCATTCTACCCTACAGTCTACCTGTCCCATCACTCATGGTCAACCTCCCATTCTACCCAACAGTCTACCTGTCCCATCACTCATGGTCAACCTCCCATTCTACCCAACAGTCTACCTGTCCCATCACTCATGGTCAACCTCCCATTCTACCCAACAGTCTATCTGCCCCATCACCTATGGTCAACCTCCCATTCTACCCAACAGTCTACCTGTCCCATCACTCATGGTCAACCTCCCATTCTACCCAACAGTCTACCTGCCCCATCACCCATGGTCAACCTCCCATTCTACCCAACAGTCTACCTGTCCCATCACTCATGGTCAACCTCCCATTCTACCCAACAGTCTACCTGGCCCATCACTCATGGTCAACCTCCCATTCTACCCAACAGTCTACCTGCCCCATCACCCATGGTCATCCTCCCATTCTACCCAACAGTCTACCTGTACCATCACTCATGGTCAACCTCCCATTCTACCCAACAGTCTACCTGCCCCATCACCCATGGTCATCCTCCCATTCTACCCAACAGTCTACCTGCCCCATCACCCATGGTCAACCTCCCATTCTACCCAACGGTCTACCTGCCCCATCACTCATGGTCAACCTCCCATTCTACCCAACAGTCTACCTGTCCCATCACTCATGGTCAACCTCCCATTCTACCCAACAGTCTACCTGCCCCATCACCCATGGTCATCCTCCCATTCTACCCAACAGTCTACCTGCCCCATCACCCATGGTCCACCTCCCATTCTACCCAACAGTCTACCTGCCCCATCACCCATGGTCAACCTCCCATTCTACCCAACAGTCTACCTGCCCCATCACCCATGGTCAACCTCCCATTCTACCCAACAGTCTATCTGCCCCATCACCCATGGTCAACCTCCCATTCTACCCAACAGTCTACCTGGCCAATCACCCATGGTCAACCTCCCATTCTACCCAACAGTCTACCTGCCCCATCACTCATGGTCAACCTCCCATTCTACCCAACAGTCTACCTGCCCCATCACCCATGGTCATCCTCCCATTCTACCCAACAGTCTACCTGTCCCATCACTCATGGTCAACCTCCCATTCTACCCAACAGTCTACCTGCCCCATCACTCATGGTCAACCTCCCATTCTACCCAACAGTCTACCTGTCCCATCACTCATGGTCAACCTCCCATTCTACCCAACAGTCTACCTGCCCCATCACCCATGGTCATCCTCCCATTCTACCCAACAGTCTACCTGTCCCATCACTCATGGTCAACCTCCCATTCTACCCAACAGTCTACCTGTCCCATCACTCATGGTCAACCTCCCATTCTACCCAACAGTCTACCTGTCCCATCACTCATGGTCAACCTCCCATTCTACCCAACAGTCTACCTGGCCCATCACTCATGGTCAACCTCCCATTCTACCCAACAGTCTACCTGTCCCATCACTCATGGTCAACCTCCCATTCTACCCAACAGTCTACCTGTCCCATCACTCATGGTCAACCTCCCATTCTACCCAACAGTCTACCTGTCCCATCACTCATGGTCAACCTCCCATTCTACACAACAGTCTACCTGCCCCATCACCCATGGTCATCCTCCCATTCTACCCAACAGTCTACCTGTCCCATCACTCATGGTCAACCTCCCATTCTACCCAACAGTCTACCTGCCCCATCACCCATGGTCATCCTCCCATTCTACCCAACAGTCTACCTGCCCCATCACCCATGGTCAACCTCCCATTCTACCCAACAGTCTACCTGCCCCATCACTCATGGTCAACCTCCCATTCTACCCAACAGTCTACCTGTCCCATCACTCATGGTCAACCTCCCATTCTACCCAACAGTCTACCTGCCCCATCACCCATGGTCATCCTCCCATTCTACCCAACGGTCTACCTGCCCCATCACCCATGGTCAACCTCCCATTCTACCCTACAGTCTACCTGCCCCATCACCCATGGTCAACCTCCCATTCTACCCTACAGTCTACCTGCCCCATCACCCATGGTCAACCTCCCATTCTACCCAACAGTCTACCTGTCCCATCACCCATGGTCAACCTCCCATTCTACCCAACAGTCTACCTGCCCCATCACCCATGGTCAACCTCCCATTGTACCCAACAGTCTACCTGCCCCATCACCCATGGTCATCCTCCCATTCTACCCAACAGTCTACCTGCCCCATCACCCATGGTCATCCTCCCATTCTACCCAACAGTCTACCTGCCCCATCACCCATGGTCATCCTCCCATTCTACCCAACAGTCTACCTGCCCCATCACCCATGGTCAACCTCCCATTCTACCCAACAGTCTACCTGGCCAATCACCCATGGTCAACCTCCCATTGTACCCAACAGTCTACCTGCCCCATCACCCATGGTCAACCTCCCATTCTACCCAACAGTCTACCTGTCCCATCACCCATGGTCAACCTCCCATTCTACCCAACAGTCTACCTGCCCCATCACCCATGGTCAACCTCCCATTCTACCCAACAGTCTACCTGCCCCATCACCCATGGTCAACCTCCCATTCTACCCAACAGTCTACCTGCCCTGTCACCCATGGTCAACCTCCCATTCTACCCAACAGTCTACCTGTCCCATCACCCATGGTCAACCTCCCATTCTACCCAACAGTCTACCTGCCCAATCACCCATGGTCAACCTCCCGATTTGTTACGTTTGAAGCTCACCGTCACTCTTAACTCATTGTCTCCCAGGTACGGATATATCCGTACCCACTCATATGGCTCTATCTGACCAGGCACGGATATATATCCGCTCAGACTGTTAGCTTCAGTCGCTTCCTGTAACGTCCATCTAACGCCTGCATTCCAGCGTGTTGATACACATTTAATACACAGTTTCTACAATTCTGAGTGACCTGCTGCAGCACAGCTGGTCTCGGTTAAAAAGAACTTGGGCAACATAGGTGGGGTAGAAAGTGTTAATTAAATAAAGTGATATACTATTGATCTGACCGTTTGGGGGGGAGGGGGGTAGTTTCAGGCGAATTTGTACCGGCACGGTTGGCCTTGTGGTAAGGCGTCCGCCCCGTGATCGAGAGGTCGTGGGCTCGAACCCCGGCCGGGTCATACCTAAGACTTTAAAATTGGCAATCTAGTGGCTGCTCCGCCTGGCGTCTGGCATTATGGGGTTAGTGCTAGGACTGGTTGGTCCGGTGTCAGAATAATGTGACTGGGTGAGACATGAAGCCTGTGCTGCGACTTCTGTCTTGTGTGTGGCGCACGTTATATGTCAAAGCAGCACTGCCCTGATATGGCCCTTTGTGGTCGGCTGGGCGTTAAGCAAACACACACACACACAAACAAACAAACAAACAAACAAAAAAACAAGGCGAATTTGAAGAATCTGAGGAATCCACTGTAACTTCATCTAGACGCTCGAAAAAGCACCACAAATATTGTAACGTTTATATCAAAGTGAGCAAATGCGCTTCAGGGCGCTGCCTTTCTCGGCTGTTGGAGACAAAAAGTAGTCAAGAATTTCCGCCTGGCGAAAAGACAGGAGCGCCATGTATGACGCGGCCCCGTAGTAAGGGGCTCCGCTCACATATGTAACTTCAGCAGGACCGACGACGCACTGCAGATTATCCCAGCCCGCTACACGTTGCATGAAAGGAAAACAGGCCAAGTACTCGTCATAATCCCTATCGCGGCATAA
>NC_090250.1:49643024-49648024 GCF_037325665.1 Littorina saxatilis | reverse complement strand
CGTCTTACCACCACGCCACTGCGCCCGTCGTATAACCACGTTATGTCACAGGGACAGAAAAACCAAGTTCGCAATACACTTTAACTTGGACACACACGCACAACGAGTTGTAGATTGTGTGTGTGTTTATATCCCAATAAACATGCCAGAACTGGGCCACTGCTGGCTTTTTGCTGGCAAGTTTGGTAAAGCTGGCCATAAAAAAACCAACACTGGGCCAATTATGGTTTGCCAACAAAGGCCCAGTTATGGCTTGCCATCACTGGCCCATCTCTGGCATTCCAGTAATATTGTCGGCCAGTAAAATGCCTTAATTGGCCCACTGTTGGCACGCCATTGGTGGCCCAGTGCTTGTTTGCCAGCATTGGGCCATAGGTGGCGATTTGCTGGCAATTATAGGTGGGTTTTTGCTGGCACGCCAGCAGTGGGCCAATGCTGGATAATTGCTGGCAAGAAGATCTGCGACAGCACAGCGGTATGACTTTCTCACTTGGAGTGACGTAATGTACAAACAAATGTCGAAATATCTTGACGTCACTCGTGATGATGACGCATTGTCAACTAAATCCGGCCCGCGGTGGTTCTGCAGATGTCCGGTTATTTGTTTTGCATTCAACTTCAAGGAATTTCCAAAGCACCTTCTTCGATTTCAGTACGCGTCCGATCTCCTCCGGCTAGAAGCAAGCGTGGTGAGTTTCACAAACAGTTGTGTGAGCAGGTCGTCGCAACGGCGTTAGATCTAGTATCTTCTTGTTCTTTTCCTCCGTTGTCGGTCTTTTTTCAACTTTCTTCTGCTGGACGTTTGAGTCAGTTCGCAAAATATAATAGACTTTAAGAAGTCGTCCTCTCTGTAAGAAAGAATCTGCGCGCGCACGCGCGTGTGTGTGTGTGTGTGTGTGTGTGTGTGTGTGTGTGTGTGTGTGCGCCCGCGCGCGCGGTTGTGTGTGTGTGTGTGTGTGTGTGTGTGTGTGTGCGCCCGCGCGCGCGGTTGTGTGTGTGTGTGTGTGTGTGTGTGTGTGTGTGTGTGTGTGTGTGTGTGTGTGTGTGTGTGTGTGTGCCTTTTTCCTTTCTTTGTGTGATTGAGTTTGTTTTGTCTCTGTCAAAAGAAAAGCACCATAGGCATTACCATAAGCTTAGGCTACTTGTAACCAAACAAATTGCATCTTGTGAATGTTGACATTGAGTATGTGTCTATTCACTCCAGGACAAAGATTTGTGCAAGTGTCTGACTGTCCAACTGGATAAGATGCAGCTCGCCTGGGTCTCAGTTCCTGAGAGAAACGCAAGAGAGCTGTCCGAGACAACGTAAGCTTCGCAGGTTAGATCAAAATACATATTCCTGTTGACCCCTTACTTCTGCTTGGCATTTTAGTCAGTTCAGAAAATATGATAGATTACAAGAAGTCGTCCTCTCTGTGAGAATGCCTCTGTGTGTGTATGTGTGTGTGTGTGTGTGTGTGTGTGTGTGTGTGTGTGTGTGTGCGCGTGTGTGTGTGCGCGTGTGTGTGTGTGAGCGCGCGCGCGTGCGTGCGTGCGTGTGCTGTTTGCTTGCATGCCTGCGTGTATGCTTGCGTTTGTTTGGTTGTTTGGTTGTGTGTGTGTGTGTGTGTATGTGTGTGTGTGTGTGTGTGTGTGTGTGTGTGTGTGTGTGTGTGTGTGTGTGTGTGTGTGTGTGTGTGTGTGTGTGATATGGAATAATGAATTAAAACCAACAAAACTCGTTTGCTTTCATGTTTCAAGAGGTGAACGGCAGGAGGACTTGAGAGTTTCAATGGCTTACCGTAGGCTACGACGTCAGGACAAAGAAAAGAAGCGTTATCTCAACGTTGCGGATGCGAACAGAGAAATGACAGAATCAAGACAATCCTACGGAGGTTTACTGGGAAGTGAACAAGAAACATTCCTGCCTTTGGTCATCATGTCTCGAGTGTGAAATTTAGAACGCTGTACAAATAAAATAAAACAGTGAGCAACTGAAAACAAAGCGTACGTTTCTGTAATGTTTCGGTAATGAGTCGTTGCTGTTTGGAAGCTTTACATTTGTTTTGTTTTTAATATATATTACTGTATTGTTGTTGTGCCCGCTATAACTGCGTTGATGACGATATTCTTTCAAAACCACTGCCTTTACTTGCCAGATAAGTTACACGACAAATGTGATTAGCATTTCAATTGCATTTTACTGATGAATTTGATAATTACGCATATGCATATTGCTAATGTACAGCTTGACAGCATTGCCCTTTGCTTTATTTGCGCACGTCTTGCCGCCAGCATGGGTTGAAAAGTCCATTGATGTGCTGTGTTTTGTTATTGTTATTACATTCACAGTAAAAAATGACAAAACAAAGCATATTTATAGACTTCTAACAACCATCTATGGGCTAACAAGACTGTGCAGATCGAGTACATGAATAGAGCCGTCATTCTATCCGAATCAGTGGTATTGGTATATTTCCTGCAACTTATTGGCATTTTGCTGGCAATGGTAAAGACAGAAATATGGCATTTTGCCGGGCCACAACTGGCCCGGTAATTTCAGCAGGTAAAGGGCCATTAACGGAAAATATATGGAAAAAAGTTTTTTTTTATATGGAACTAAAAACCTGCAAAATGCTGGCAAAATGCTGGCGAAATGCTGGCAAAATGCTGGGTTTTTGATGGCAAGCCATCAATAAGCCATCAAATAAATGATGGGTTTTTGCTGGCAAAATTCTGGCAAAATGATGGCAAAATGATGGCAAGCCATCAAAAAGCCATCAAATAAATGATGGGTTTTTGCTGGCAAAATTCTGGCAAAATGATGGCAAAATGATGGCAAGCCATCAAAAAGCCATCAAATAAATGATGGGTTTTTGCTGGCAAATTGCTGGCAAATTGCTGGAAAAATGATGGCAAGCCATCAAAAAGCCAGCAAATAAATGATGGGTTTTTGCTGGCAAAGTGCTGGCTTGCCAGTGATGGCCCATCAATTTGCCAATGTGCATACGGGTAATATGCCAGCATTGGGCCATAGGTGGGCCTTTGATGGCAGTAGTTCTGGCAACTGGCATTGCCATCAAAACGCCAGCAGTGGCCCAGTTCTGGCATGTTTATTGGGTATGTTTGCTTGTCTATCTGTCTGCCCGTCTGTCTGTCCTTCGCTCTGTCCGTGCGTCAATCAACGTTTGCAGTGCATTCATGCGGTCTAATCGTCTCCTTCAGACGAAAACTAATCAGGCGTGCTGACAATTTTTGACAGCAATATTGCAGGGGAAGTCCACACATTTGGTAACGGGATCGAAATCGCTTCTGTACTGCTCCGCATAATGGATTGTAGCGGTTGATTTTTACGACTGCCCTCTCTTACCATAAAGTCAGCGTCATGCAAATAATGGCGGCCGATTGCAGAATCCATAAAAGTCGGCTCGCCACGACACTTGTAAAAACTTAATGAGGCTAAGCAGCAACGATATGCTGTCAAAGCGGGGATGAAAATCAACGTGTTTTATCCGTTGCCATGGCCACCGGAACAGCAGGCTTTCGGGCAGCGGCAAAGCGAATCCATTTACCCAGCATGCGTTCTGTCATATCCCAGCAGCCCTAGCGGAAGGAAAGCGCGTGAACAGCACGCGAACAGATTTCATGGCTCTGATTTTTATTTTGAATCTTGCAGATTGGACAATTAAGCCGTTATGTATCGATTGGACATTTGATTTCCCTTCTTTGAGCCATGTGACGTCAGAGGCCTACAAAACTTCATATTTGGGCGTTTCAGGTTGACCGAAACTTCAAAGGAACTACAAAACACACGTCATGTGTTTGATTGCATGTGTGTGAGCTCGTTCAATCGTCAAAACAACAACAAAGTCAGTACATGACGTGTGTTTTGTAGTTCCTTTGAAGTTTCGGTCAGCCTGAAACGCCCAAATATGAAGCTTATGTGTTTGATTGCATGTGTGTGTGCCCGGGCTCGTTCAATCGTCAAAACAACAACAAAGTCATAGTACCTGAAAGGAATTCGATCGATACATAAATGTTATTTGCGTTTTTGACCAAAATATGACATTTTACACAGATCTCGACAACAATGATCTGTGTAAAATGTCATATTTTGGTCAAAAACGCAAATAACGTATAGTAAACCTTTGCCACCCCCGTCCCCCCCTCAGTTACATCCTTTCGTTTCGCCCTCCCCCACCTCTCTCTGTCCCACCTTCGTCCTTTATTCATGTTTCCCAAACCCTTAACACTTTACCAGAACACAAGCTAATTCCACGTCCTCTTTTCACCATTTTCTCCATTGTGTCAGTGAGGTCCCTTGGGATAGTCTCAAATCACGCGATGAGCGCGAGATTTGTATAATTGCCGAACCTTGACTTTTTCTTTTTATTATTTTTTGTGTAAATTCCTTCAAGTTTTTCAACTATTTTTGAATCGACGGAAAATGAAATTTCAGTGGCCCAAAAATGGTTGTTCGTTCCACGAATATCAAGCAGCCGAGGGAAGATGGAAATTAGAGAACAGGATTTGATTCAATGAGGACTTTTTTCAACTACTGCCTGTCATCGGAAGCTTCGTTTGGCCAACAACAGCTAAGGAATATTGATTTACTTTGCACAGGATCTGTCTCTGTCTCTGATTCTGACTTTGTCTCGCTATCTCTTTCTATGTCTCTCTGACTCTCTCTCGTGCGTGCGTGCGAACGTGCGTGCGTGCGTGCGTGCAAACGCGTTTGTGTGCGTGCGAACGCGTTGGCGTGTGTGAGGTTGTGTGTGTGTGTATGTGTGTGTGTGTGTGTGTGTGTGTGTGTGGGTGTCTGTGTTTATGTGTGTTTGTGTGTGTTTATGTGTGTGTTTGTGTGTGTGTGTTTTTGTGTGTGTGTGTGTGTGTGTGTGTGTGTGTGGGTGTCTGTGTTTATGTGTGTTTGTGTGTGCTTATGTGTGTGTGTTTGTGTGTGTGTGTGTGTGTGTGTGTGTGTGTGTGTTTGTGTGTGTGTGTGTGTGTTTGTGTGTGTGTGT
>NC_090250.1:49636677-49642824 GCF_037325665.1 Littorina saxatilis | reverse complement strand
AAGCAAAACTGAAAAATAGATGTATTGAAGATTCCCTGTCCATTCTATTCTGTTCAAACACTTCAGATCCACAAACGAATATGGTGAAAGTAGTTCGACAGTTAGGTGTTACCTTATTTTGAAACTTTAAAGAACTGTTTTTTTATTGTCAAAAATAACATCCCCACGTTAGCAGCAGGTTGTTTGTTATTGTCCTAGATGTCAACAACAGCAACACATTCGAAAGCCCTTAAAACACACACAAACTATTGATCTTGCAAAATCGCACAAAACGAGTACATGTTAATAAATGAAAATTTGTTCGTGTGCAGCATTTGGTCTTGTCAAAACTGCTTCAATTCTGCCCATAGCTTGTTTGTAACAATACGTAAATGGGGTGTAACAAAAACACCACACGCCACGTTATATATTCAAAGGAGAACAAAGCAATCAACAAAAACCTATTTTCTCGACATGCGGAGCTCGACAAGAACAATACGTCTTCCGGTCCATTTCGCACCATTGGTGTTTGACATGCAACATCTTGTCATCCGGGCAATCGCAGCGGCCGCCATGATGAAAAATTCACGCTCCCCTCTCTCTCTGAGCGACCGCCACGGAATGCAAGTTCTGGCATCTGTGACAACTGCCCCGCGGGAGGCAAAGATCGTGGATCTTCTTCCTGGACGGACAAAACAAGATCAAACGCCAGGAGGGTGGGGGGAAGAAATTGAATTGTCTTTTTACTATGGCCTTGGAGTTACAGATAAGAACAATTCAGGACAATGCTGTTTCCGTGTCTGTCGGAAGAAGCCACGGTGTTGGCTGTAAATATTTCAAGTGTAGCCTAGCTGTGACGTTGTGTTGTTTTTTAATCGAGGGAAATAGTGCGAAAGGCTATGTATGCGTTGTTTATAGCCGGAAAAGTTTGCTTTTCTGTCTCAAAATAGATTTGTTTTATAACGCTGTATCATTCCAAACAAGCATATCTGAATAATTATATCTGTAACATTCCAAACAAGCATATCTGAATATATATCTATCTACCTATCTATCTATTCGTCTGTCTATCTGTCTATCTGTTGGTCTGTCTGTCTGTCTGTCTGTCTGTCTGTCTGTCTGTCTGTCCGCTGTCTGTCTGTCTGTCTTTTCTGTTTGTTGTTCACGAGTTTCAAGTGACTGCGTGTCTGTCTAGCTCTCCAATGTTTACGTTCTACGTATTTTCTACACTAAAACCTAACCCTGAAGAAACAAATACGCAATGTAAGAAATAATACAGGCCGACTTTTAATGGGCTACTAACAAACGTGATTCTCAAAAGCTTTTGTGGGCTAAGAAATAGACACGAGGAAACTTATGGACAAACAGACATGTGACCTTTTTTTTAATATTTTTTTTTATATAAAAATGTCTTTGATGACGTCACATCCGGCCCCTCGCGACATGTGACCTACCAACAATGCATTGAGGCATCCAACCCAACCATACTGTAAGCTGACAAAACAAACAGTTAGCAACACAGCCATGCAACCAACCAGAAATCTACGTGTCGCTATCGAGCCATACAAAAGATAATACAGCCAGCCGGTCAAGCAGCTAGCAAGCTATCTAGCCAGACAACCAGCCAGCATACCGATCAAAAATTAAACACGCTATTCTGTCAGCCAACGAGGCAGGCGGTTATACATGTATGAACATCTAGGCATTAAGCCACTCAGAACAACCAAAAAGCCAGTCCACCAAAAAGCCAACCAGCCATCTCGATAGCCAGCCAGCCAGCCAGGGAGCCAACGACAATGTTCTTGCCAGTTCACCAGCCACATAATAGAATTTGTAAAAAAACTCAACTCGTCTCCCCTCGAACTGCTCTGAGTTGTCGTAAAACGAGTGACTATAATGTCTATAGACGACGCAAAAAATAAGCTGGCAACAGTTGCTACCTCTGTGGGTAACGATAAATACCAGATCTTGATTACACGCACGAATTGCTGGCTTGCATTGAGCACATTGTACTTTGGACTGTAAACGCTTCGTGACGGGGCACATGTATGGAGGCGACAAAGCTTTAATAGCCACAGACAGACAGACACACAGACAGACAAACATACTCACACGCATGCACGCGCGCACGCACGCATGCACGCACGCACGCACGCACAATCACACACACACGCACGCACACACACACACACACACACACACACACACACACACACACACAGGCAAACACACACGCACGAATTTAGGTTAATTACCAAATATTATTCGACGCTGTCTACTGCCAACTTGTTCTGTTGGTTCAAACTTCAGGAGGTGCAACAACAGCAGCAGTAACATGTAGCCTAGTAGCATCAGCAGTAGTCGTAGCGGTGCTGACTACAGCTATCCTTTTTTGTGTCAGGATGTTGAATTTTAGCATATGACCAAATGTAGAAATGGTCTTATAATGTAAAAGCCTGAGCAGATATGAGATGACGAACCGAACTGTTTTCAAAAGAAGAACTGTGACTTCAATACTATAAGCCGGTGTAGCACGAGAAAATTACTCCCACAAAATGGTTACTCCCGAGTAAAAATTTCGTACGAAAGTTTTTACTCCCTTCACGAAAATATTACTCCCCCATAACACTGAGTCTGAGAGTACACATTTTTTACTCTGGAGTCAATCTTCGTGGAGTAATAATTTCGTATTACACCGGGCAGACTGTATAACTCTTTACCTCGATTCAGGCCCTTTGAGACGTTGCTCCCTCCGACTAGTGAGCACAACAAATCCATCTAGTTACTTTCGCGAGAGCCGGGTCATTGGCACATTAATTTGATTACTGCTTGGGCCGCTTTGTAGATCGATAGAATTTATAAACGATTTGAGTCCAAGAATATAAGAAGCTGAAAATGAAAAAGTCTAACGTGCTCATTTTGGAGAGGAGAGAGAGAGAGAGAGGGGGGGGGAGAGAGAGAGAGAGAGAGAGAGAGAGAGAGAGAGAGAGAGAGAGAGAGAGAGAGAGAGAGAGAGAGGGAGAGAGAGAGAGAGGGTGGAGGGCGGGAGAGGGAGACAGAAGAGAGACAGGGGGAGAGAGAGAGAGAGAGAGAGAGAGAGAGAGAGAGAGAGAGAGAGAGAAAGAGAGAGAGAGAGAGAGAGAGAGAGAATTGAATTGAATTGAATTTTATTTAATAAGGATTAAGATTTAAGGCTACGCCTTTTCTTACAATCTGTCCTTGGGAAGCATCTATAAACACACAATTATATAATTAAAAAATTAAAAATTAAAAAGTTAAAAAGTTAACCAACAAAAGGAGGTCGGAAAACTTCAGCACGTGATAATAAAGATGACGATGATGATGATGATGACGATGATGATGATGAAAATGATGATGATGATGAAGATGAGGCATGAAGAGCATACATATGTGGTTATTCATAAAATCAAATGCATACTATGCAGGTAATTATAAATACAAGCTGGTAGCAATCGAACATGTAGCAATAGTACAACAAAAATATGTTCAGAACATACAATGCACAGCATATCTTTGACGTAATACTAAGTGTGGTAAATCAAAAGACGTTAAACTACTCAGACATTAAAGGCACAGTAAGCCTCCCGTAAACCATCACAGAGCTCCCCGAGCGTCTAAATACAGTACAAGCATACTTCCATTTGAACGCTCACCGAACGGGAACATCCTGGCTGCTTTCTGTCGAGCGTGAGACATTTTCCAAGAATTTATTTTCGTGGACTTGGCCCTGAAGAACAATGGCGCCTCGTTTTTGCGCTAGACCTAACTTTTAAAATCTAAATAATAAATTGACAGCTTGTTACCCAAACATTCTTTAATCATAAAAGAATTCGTTTTTCATCAAGACAAGATCAGAACAATTCGAAGTTGTGAAAGTTTAAAAAAAGAAAAGCCCGGAAGCAGGGTCACGCAAGGGTCGTGGCAGACGACGGTTTTATCAGTGCAAATCGCCGTTCCTCTCAACAGTCAAAAGCCATCGCTAGAGTTCTTGTGAACCACAGCCGTTGTTTCGTGCATAAAAAACGTGCTATTGTAGATAAGCTCACGTCGAGTCGCATTCAAAATGACTAACTATGACGACTGCATTGTGAAAAGGGAAAACTGGATCACACGGGTTCACGATGGCTCAGGGGTAAGATAAACCACGCAAAAATAAATTCTTTGAAAATTGTTCGCTCTTTACGGAGGGCACCTAGGATGTTCTCAATTGGTGAGTGTTTAAATGAAAGGGTGTTTGTACTGTGTGTAAAAGCCTGACCGTATCTGTGATGGTTTACGGGAGGCTTACTCTGCCTTTAAGTGGTTTTTAACACATTTTTTAAAACTGTTTTATGACTTTAAGTGCTTAAAGGATGATGGAAGCGAATTCCAAACTGAAGTACCCAAAAAAGCAAGACTGGTCTTATACAGGTCAATTCGTGGAATCGGTGGGATCAAGTTGACCGACCCATATCTGTGGGTAGCTTTGTTAAATAATGATGTAATGTAAATCGGCACTTTACCGTAATACAATGTATGCATGAAAATGGCTTTGTTTAACTTGAGATGCTTTTCCAGTGGAAGAAAGTTAAGCATTTTTAATTTCATATTTGTTGAGGCATTATCCTTTACGATGAGTTTGGCCGAACGACGATAGAGAGAGTCTAACTTTTTTCAAGTGGACATCCCTGCTGCCATCCCAGAGCGTCGAAACATAATCAATGTGAGGCATTACATGAGCATGGTGGAACATTTCCAGAGTCCTTCTGTCCGTAAATTGCTTTAATTTGGATAGGAGGAAAACGTTCTTGGCTACTTTCTTGCAAATATGCTGTAATTGTGCCTGCCACTTGAATTCACAATCAATAATTACCCCTAAAACGCGATGCTGTTGAACTTGTTCAATTGATTGGGTACCAATAGTAAGATTTAGTTTGAGTGGAGAAATCTGGTGTTTTTGTCTGGTTGCAATTACCATACTTTTAGTTTTTATTGGATGGACAAGCGTAGCATTAGCACTACAGCAGTTATTTACATCGTTTAAAGCTGTTTGATGGGAGGACTCTATTACTGGAACAGACTTTCCACTTGCATGAAGAGAAGAATCGTCAGCAAAAAAATCACTTCTTACATTACTATCAGAAATGTGCAGTGGCAGATCATTGATATACAGACAGAACAAGATCGGCCCAAGCACTGAACCTTGAGGCACCCCGCATTTCACAGTCTCCTCAGTAGATATTTTACAGTTTAGGGCAGTATATTGAGATCTGTCATGTAAATAGGAAGCAAAGAAGTTACACACTGAACTGTTTCTGATATATACAACTGTATTTTTTTCAATAGAATTGAATGATCAACAAGATCAAACGCTTTTTTAAAGTCGAGAAACACAGCACCACTGATTCGAGATCAGTTTGTTGCAGACAACCAGGTGTCGCATAGCGTGGTAAGGGCGCTGTGACAAGAGTGATTTGTTAGAAAACCAGACTGAAATTGGTGGAAAAGGTTTCTGCTTTCTATGTACGCGAGCAAAGAGAGAGAGAGAGCGAGAGAGAGAGAGAGAGAGAGAGAGAGAGAGAGAGAGAGAGAGAGAGAGAGAGAGAGAGAGAGAGAGAGAGAGAGATAGAGGAGAGAGAAAGAGAGAGAGAGAGAGAGAGGGTGGAGGGCGGGAGAGGGAGACAGAAGAGAGACAGGGGGAGAGAGAAAGAGAGAGAGAGAGAGAGAGAAAGAGAGAGAGAGAGAGAGAGTCACAGACAGAGAGACAGAGAAAGACAGAGAAACAGAGAGACAGAGAAAGACAGAGAGACAGAGAAAGACAGAGAGACAGAGAAAGACAGAGAGACAGAGAAAGACAGAGAGGCAAAGAGACTGATTGGTTATTGATTCCTTTAACCGATATGGCTATCCGGGACCGATGCAAGTTTGTTTCCTTTCTCAGTTTAGAGAGACGGAGACAGATCAAAGCTACACCCAACAGAAGAAACAAGAAAGAGCATCGAAATGAAGAAAAGCAACGCTATCAACAAGGACAAAAACAGTACAGTGGAACCTCTCCTTTAAGATCCCCCCCCCCCCCCCCACATTAAGACGTCCTCCTTTTTAGACCGTGATTTTTCACATTTTCTGTTCAAAACAACTGTTAATTTACCCCCATTGTATGACTCC
>NC_090250.1:49619177-49631677 GCF_037325665.1 Littorina saxatilis | reverse complement strand
GTTCGATCCAGAGACAAGTACGTCACAGCTTTTCCTGTCAATGCCCGCCAAGCTAACCCTAACCCTAACAACCCTTACCATACTATTAGACAACGCAAAATAGGTTTTTGGAAACGAAAATGAAGAATGATTTACTATCTCAGCTAGTTAAATGCTAGACGTTTTTTTCCCCACCAACATATTGATGTAGGTATGATGTATTACGCGCACAAAAAACCCCAATATAAACAAGAGGGATGCAGTCAGGCAAAACCCCGAAGGACAGAATGAACAAACGGTGACAATAAAACAATACAAAACCTTAGAAAAAGTCGAACGTTTGGTTATAAACACAATCCAATAACATACCTTTTTTTTATATATTGATTGAGGACAAAAAAGCTATGCAAGTGCATGCGATCCAGTGAACAAGTATTCAACGTAACAGCTTCTCAGTATAAATGCCGACCAGATCCGCCCTGCTTCCCTACAGCCAAAAGACAGACTCTGTCGAAGTTTAAACTTCAAGACCGTTAAAATCAACACGTGTTTTTCAGAAATTGAATAGACAAAAAGGTAAACACCACAGTTAGTCTAAGATTAGAAGTGACAGTTTCCTCTTTCAATTCCGGTCGGCGAAGCGCGATTTACAACCCCGATAGCAATAACGGCAGGCTGTGTTTGAGTTTGAACTTCAATGTCGCGCAAGGCAACACGGTTTTTACCATTGTGAGCAAAACTTCCAAGGTCAGAAGGGACAACGGGAAAACAAAACAAAGTACACAAGTCCAGACGGTTGAAACCGGTCCTTCTTTGCCTATTCATGCGTGTGTGCGTGTTTGTGTGTGCGTGTGTGCGTGTGTGTGTGTCTGAATAGAATAGAATAGAATAGAATAGAATAGAATAGAATTTATTGTCATCAACCCTTAAGGATATTGACACAAGTTGTACAATAAATGAATGGATAAATAATGTACAAATTATTTCATTCAATATTAAAACAATTAAAAACAAAGGCTCCAAGCAATTTTTGAATTTTTTCGTCTTTTTTAAATAACAGATCGCTTGGTTTCCTTAAGTCACAGTTTGATACTTCTTCTTCTACTAACTTTTTTCTAATATTGTTAAATTTCTTGCAATTGTCTAGAAAATGTAGCTCATCTTCAATTACTTTACATGTATTACAGAGGCGATTCTCTCGCAATATTCCTCTATGACGCCCAGTCTCAATTTTCAAAATTGTCTGTGTGTGTCTGTGTGTGCGTGTGTGCGTGTATGTTTGTTTTTAATCTGGTGAATACATTTTACTGTTATCTTGTTATAATTTTATTTTTATTTAGGAACCAAACACTAAAAAGAAGCATTCAAAGTGTTCAATGATGTCTACGAAACCATAGTGTGTACAAAGCAACTTTCGACAAAGCTAGCCGAGCTTTGCATTCAGCTATTTCGGTATTTCGACTTCCTCCAGTGTGTACTTGGGCTCGGCTGGGTTGCGAAAAATGACTGCCAGGACCCAGTCTACCGTGAGTGCTTCTAGGTCTCTCTCTAGAGCCTACGTTACGGTATAAAAGTAGTGGAAAGACAATGCTGGGACGTCGGAGCTGCGGTAATTAGACGAAATGAAAACAAGAGTGCAAAAAGGTAGACTGCTGTTTTTGTTCAAATCGGCTAAGACTAGTAAGAGTGCTAGTTGGAGTGCTTTTGTGTATTGGGATTGTTTCGTTCGAGGATAAAGATCGCTGGTTTATTCAATAGTTCTTAGTGAATTGTCGAAGGGGCCAACAGAATGGTTTCACATTGTTAATTTGAATGTCATATGACTGCATTGACCGCGAGGATCGTTAGATTACACGGATATATATAGGTTACACACTCCGAGTTCTGAATATCGTGCATATTTTCCCTAGGGTCGATTTTCAGGTATTACCGAGCCTCTGGCGAGGTAATACCTGTAAATCGACCCGAGGGAAAATATGCACGATATTCAGGACGAGGTGTGTAAGCTTTTTATCCCATTACTCCGACGTTTTCATTTAAAAACCTAACTTTTTGACACAAACTTTGCGAGTGCCTGTTTACTGCTCATCAAACCTTCTGCCACCGAAAATCGTGTCATGATATTCATGTGCGAAACGAGTCCCCTTTTGTCTTTTTGTTTCCAGGATTTGAATGCATTTGATACTGTGCAGTTACCGGCTGGTTTCAGTCGGATACCCGAGCTGTCATTCGTCAAAACTGCGAAAGACCGCATTTTGATCATCTTCGCTTCACAGCTAGCGACGGGAGAGAATGATACCCGAAGGGAAGTAACTCATTTTGGACCTGAGTTCAGCGGGATTCGAAAGATCGCGTGTGTGATTTTACAAGCGATGAAGATGATTGCTGAGTTTGTGCTTATTCGAGCCTTTGTGCTTCAGTGTTCAAATTTGTATCACCTACTTCTTCAATCGTCACTTACTGATTTAGGTGAGCCTAACTTTGATGTCTGTCGTTGTCTTAGGCGAGGTATCTGTCTTGGGGAAAACGGCGCACCACTGTCGAGTTGTTTTTATGCGGCAACGCATGTAGCCTAGTGGTCTCTGTATGTCCAAGATCCGACCTTCTTCGCCACCTTTTATTCTAACAGTATCACCAACTTTGAAAATGGCAATTTCCATGCCGGTCAACTTGAGCCGAAGATACTACATGTATAGCAAACGACAGATCCTGCAGCAGAGGGTGCGTATCGCTAGCGCTAGTGAGACGCACCGGCCTCAGACGATAGATCTGTAGCAGACGACTGATGAGACAGCCTTGTTCTGTTGAACCATATTTAGCAATCAATGCTCTAAAAGCGATAACAAATGAACAAAACTATAAGCATACTGTTTTAGTGTAAGTTTTATTTTGTCGCTCAAGATTTTGAATCAGGATGCTCTTGGGATTGATCTAAGCGGTTGCCCATGATTGAAGCGTACCTCGTTACGACAACTTTACTAGAGTTGTGCGCCTTGAATCACTGTGTGTCTCTGTCGCTCTCTCTCGTGCTCTCTGTCTCTCTCTCTCAGTCTCACCGCGTCGGACAACTCATAATCTTCACTCAGCTCTATTCACCCAAACAGATTATGTACATTCTTTGTTGTTTTCTTTATTTCTTCAATGATAATGTTTGTAGATCGTTAGACAAACGTCAGTTCGACTTTTATACCGCAGAATATCTCAATCGTTTTGCTGAAAAAAAAAGTAGTCCCGAGTTAACGATAAATATGCAGATGACCTCTATAAATTATTCAGTTGTACTCTGAGACCAAAGACAAAGACCAATGACAGGTGAGATCGAGACTCGGTTGTGATGGATAATTCATATGGTTGTGATGGATAATCCAAAATAATCCCCTCCTCAGCTAACAGAGACAAAGAGGCAGGTCATGGGATAATCTGGTATACATCCCCTTTATTGTGTTATTTGGGTTTATCTGTACTATGACGTACTGCGGCACAGTAAGGCCTTTTGTAAGAGTACCTGCAAATGTTGGGATACGCTTCTGTACCCCCCTTCAAAACATGTGGTGTACGCTTCAGTATAAGGGATACGGAGGTGCACTCCGCTATGGAACAGAAGCGTACACTCATTTTTCGCACTTGCTCACTTTGAAATCAAAATTAGTAGCAAAGAAATGGCTACATGGGAAAAAATCTTGGCACAACACGTCGCAGACATGTTGTACAATTTGTTCGCACTGCTGTAGCAGCAGGGGAATGCTTGAATATTGAAAATGTTTTGAAATATCCCCATGGGGTTTGACATACGATTGGAACAAAAGTAAGTGCTAACTTCACGTACAGAGCGGGTACTATGGAAAGAATCACGTATGTGATAGACAGAGGGTTTGTGCAGTTGCCACCTGAAAGTTGTGAATATACACAAAACAGTTTACGAGTTCTAGCACATTTTGTGCGAGTATTTACCTTCGATCCGGCTTCTCTTGTCTCAGATTTCAGCGGAGAAAGCGATATGCCCTAAAACGGGCGTACACCTTCCTCCGGCGTGTATTCACTACCAACAATTTTACGTCGAAAAGATGTTCACCTTCCTTGCTTCTGTCGCCCTTCGCCTTCCTCTCTCCCTCTCTCTTCTGATTCTTCACAGACACACACATACACACACATACACACACATACACACACACACACACGCACACATACACATACACACGCACACATACACATACACACACACATATTCACTCACTCACACACACACACATACACACACACACACTCACACACACACACACACACACACACACACACACACACACACACACACACACACACACACACACACACACACACACGCATACAAAGTAAGAGCTGCAGCTGTTACGCCATTGTGTGTGTTTTGTTGGGATTATATATCCGCGATTTTTGTTCGAGAGAACACAAGTTGATGGACCAGTCAGCAAAGCAACCAGCTAGGCAGATACTTACCGTGTAACCCCCCCTCCCCCTTCCCCCTCCCCCCTCCCCCCTCCCCTGAACGCACTCGATGCACAGTACAAGTTGCTCTGATGGACTGCTGACTTATTCATTATGTTGAAACCAAAAATAGCCTCACAGAAATATGCGTAATTACAAACGTGCTCGCGTACTTAACTTCACACTGTGAAGGAGCCTCACACTGACCTCCGAAACAGAGTCAAGTTATTGATTCGAGAGCGGAATCAAATAGACTTGACACGATCAGTTTCCAGGAAGGGCAAACACAGAGAGAGAGATAAGATAGGAACTCCATCGAACGCATTCTTTACGACAGAAAGGAAACACCTGCCTGTAACGAAGGAGAAATAACAGTTCTCATTAGAACACGTACACGCAGACAATCACAGTCCCAGACAATCACAGTCCCAGACAATCACAGTCCCAGACAATCACAGTCCCAGACAATCACAGTCCCAGACACGCACGTATTCTTTTGATTTTTCTCTTATTCTGCCCATGTATCGCAGACTCTAGCTGTTACGCAGACAGCCAGCCAGACAGACAGATGGCCAGCCAGACAGACAGACAGACAGATGGCCAGCCAGACAGATAGACAGGCAGACAGGCAGACAGCCAGCCAGCCAGACAGGCAGACAGATGGCCAGCCAGACAGACAGGCAGACAGGCAGACAGCCAGCCAGCCAGACAGACAGATGGCCAGCCAGACAGACAGCCAGACAGGCAGACAGCCAGACAGACAGACAGACAAATGGCCAGCCAGACAGCCAGACAGGCAGACAGACAGACAGACAGACAGGCAGACAGACAGCCAGACAGTCAGACAGACAAATGGCCAGCCAGACAGACAGGCAGACAGACAGCCAGACAGACAGACAAATGGCCAGACAGACAGCCAGACAGGCAGACAGCCAGCCAGCCAGACAGACAGATGGCCAGCCAGACAGACAGACAGGCAGACAGACAGACAGACAGACAGACAGATGGCCAGCCAGCCAGACAGACAGACAGGCAGACAGGCAGACAGCCAGCCAGCCAGCCAGACAGATGGCCAGCCAGACAGATGGCCAGCCAGACAGGCAGTCAGAGAGATAGACAGACAGACAGACAGACAGACAGATAAACAGATAGACAGACAGCCAGCCGGCCAGACAGAGAGAGAGAGAGAGAGAGAGAGAGAGAGAGAGAGAGAGAGAGAGAGAGAGAGAGAGAGAGAGAGAGAGAGAGAGAGAGAGAGAGAGAGAGAGAGATGGATGGATGGATGTTTTATTGTTCTAATCAATGAGTTGATTTTGACAATTGTCAGACAAATTAAATTGGCGCATAAAACGAAATTAATAAGGCCTAAGGGTGAGATACATTGGTCTTTAAACATAGCCTACACATGCAAAGAAGTGAGGCAAATTAAATAAAGAGCCTGCCAAATGTTTAGACATAATCATGAAAACATAGCTTGGAAAGATGATATAACTTAAGCAAACATTGTCAAACGACACCAAGACACATACACAGATATACACGTACAGACACGGACACGGACACACACACACACACACACACACACACACACACACACACACACACACACACACACACACACACACACACACACACACACACATACAGATACACACGTGTGTGGGCACACACACAGCAAATTATATGCAAATATACACATCTGAAGCAGTCATTAAATGCATACAACAAATGCATGAAACTATTACAGTAGGTATCATATGCTTGATAGCAAAAGCATACACACACACACACGCGCGCGCGCACGCACGCACGCACGCACGTAAATACATAAACATACATACATACACGCACGCACGCACGCACACACACACACAAACACACACACACACACACACACACACACACACACACACACACACGCGCACGCACACACACACACACACACCAATTAACGCACATATTTTCCGAGATGAAATGCATAATAAGAGGTTGTAACATGCCAGGGAGTTCACGTTTACGGCACCTTCAAGTCAATCTCTTGTTACGGGGAATGCATCAATGATTCCAGAGCTTCTGCAAGTCTTTTTGTCGCATTCGTGAGGCCAAGAACAGGTACTTTGCAAAGGATACAAGGAACTTAGTCGATAAATATCGACAGGGGGCCGACAAATGGTTTAAATGGGAAATGTGTGTATATGGGTGTGGGTTTGAAACAAACAAACAAACCAACCCATGTGAACCCCGGGCCGCAGGCCTTCGATGTAGTGATTGAAAAAAAAGGATGTTCTCAAATGGTTCAATTCTCATTTGGTCTGATTCTCAAATGGTACCGGTATACTCCCCCCCCCTGGCCGCAGGCCTAGGAGTAAAATTTTATAGACACTGACCTTCTTCCCAGGGGTCATTGACCCAGTTTTAGCTATGAGAGGTGGTTCGCCCAGAGGCTGTAGAGTATACTGGGGCGGTCTCTTTGATGTCTTGAGAGGAAACTTGGCCAGGGTAGTACATGCACCAGAACTGGTGGACACCAAGGACAAACATGAAATCGAAGCAGTTTGCTTTCAGAGGGAACGGTCGTCAGCAACTCAAACTTCTCTGTTTTCTTTTTTTTTTAAATCTGACTTTCTTTGTGGCCCCCTGACTCCGCCCCCCTCCCTCTATAAGGACCCCCCTCCACAAGGACCGATTTTTGTCAACATTTTAAAGGTCGCTAGAGAGGGGTTCCACTGTATGACCTAACCGCTACTGGCAGACGGCCTCAATCTTCACGCGCAAAGACGAGATTAATAGGTGCTCGGTTTTGGTATTTTGAATTACATTACATTAAACCTTTGTTGGGTTTCATGGTCATGGCAACAGCCATAATAATATTACATGATGTATAATATCATATTTCAGCATATGTGAATTACATGTCATCATACTAAACTGTCATACATTTTTATTCCTACATTATTCTGATTGATCACAACCAAACCTACTATCATTGGACACATCCAAATGCAAGCGCCTGTTCTTGACAATTTAGATCAGTGCAATTTCCTGGGTCGGGCTTTGCCACAGACACTCACGGTTTGGCCTGTAGGTAAAATGTACAATGTATTTTCTGATTTGTGCACAAAAGCTTTTTTTCTTTTTTCTTTTTTTTAACATAACAATGTTTAATGTCACTGTATGTTTAAAAGACCATGGTCATATTTGTAAAAAAAATGTTAAATTAGAAAATAAATAACATTTTGGTTCATGATTTTTCCTACACCTGTGCTAAAGATAAGAAATAAAAATGTCGGGTATATAAGTCACTCAAATACAGCTAGGTATGAATGGCTCGGTTTGAGTTTGTTGCAGTTGACCCTGCACAAAGCGACATATCATGTTTTTGTTGAACAATTTTGACGTCACCCCTCCCATAGGGTGACGTATTTCACAACTTCCTGTGTTACACAAACTCAGTGATGACCAATTATGCCTTCACCCCTCCCATAGGGTGACGGATTTCACAACTTTCTACTGATGAACAATGTTGCCTTCACTCCACCCATAGGGTGACGGATGTCACAACTTCCTGTGTACACAAACTGATGACGTATTTCACAACAAAATGGCGCTGCCCATGATCAACCTCGAAACTAACCGTATGAATGGGGGCCTCCTGGCCCCCATAAAAAGCTGATCCTCCACCGTACAAGTGAGCAAATATGGTGAACAGTCTTCGTCTGAAAAAATACTGTATTCTGCCAATATGTCTCTGCCTGATGCCATCGTAAGTGGGGCAATACAAAACAACATGGCTTTCGTCTTCAGCAGTATCCGGGCAGAAAGGACAGTCACGACTGGTGTCAGAGTGAGAGTAACGATGTCGTTGGGCATTGAATGGGGAGACCCCCAGTCTAAATCTGGACAAAGCAATTTTGAAACTGTGGTAAAATTCAAGGCGTGCACTTTCTGACAGACGTGAAAACCATTCCTGTGAAAACTGGTGCCTCATTGTCTCATTACTTTAATCATCCAGAAACAACTTTTCATCTGCCACCCCAGCACACAACCAAACGAAACCATATCCAGACTTGCACAAAAGGTCTTTGGCATGTGTGACCCAGTTTGTTTGCCCTCTGTCGTGATTGTTCAAAAGAGACAGGTAAGCCATCTTTGAGAGTCGAGACGGCATGGTTGTTTTAACAGCCGAAACCAGTATTGCACACATTTTGCAGCAGCATCAACGTAAAGTGGATATCTTCCTAGCTCGCCGTATATCGTATCGTTGGGGGTCGACGGGGATACGTTTATAAACAACGTACAGGCAAAGAGGTGAACTTTCTCAATCTGTTTATTGTTCTGGTGGCCCCATATTTCTGCTGCATACAATAATGAGGGAACGATCTGTGTATCGAACAACTTAAAGAATACAGCGCACGAATGACACCAATTGGTTTTAAGGGCCTTGAGAATTTCAATAGTGCCTTTCTTCGCCCTGCATACGAAGTCCTCAGTACCAATATTATAACTTAGCATTGTTGAAAAGTTTAGTCCCAGGTACTTGTATTTTCCAACAACCTCCACTTTCTCATTTCCCAAAGTCCATTTTTCCCTTGCTGACAGGTGGCCACCTTTGCGAAAAACTACCACCTTGGTCTTTTCAGTGTTTACTTTTAGTCCTAGTCTTTGAGAGGACTCGAAGAGGAGGTTTAACTGGTTCTGTAGTCCCCATACTGTGGAGGACAACAACGCCAAGTCATCCGCGAACAGCATTAAGAAGATCTCGATCTGGTTTGGCAGAAGCTGAATACCATGATTTCCTTTAGTCATGTCATCATTAGCTAACTCGTTTATAAAGTACGTGAATAAAATTGGACTGCAAATACAACCCTGTTTTAAGCCCTGGAGGCTGCTGAAGTAGTCTGAAATGTCTCCACTACGGATGCATCGCACACATGCCTTGATGCTAGCATACATACTCTGAAGCATGTTAAGCATTTTACCTTGAACTCCTGTCTTTGAGAGTACTTCCAAAGCATTGTATGGTTGACTGTGTCAAAAGCTTTGTAAAAATCTACAAAAGCAACATACAATTTAGCGCTGCGAGAAAATTGTTTTTCTATCATTCCATGCAGTGTAAATATGTGGTCGATGGTCGAATAGCCTTGCCGAAACCCGGCTTGTGCGTCAGTGATAACGCTATTGGTTTCTGCCCATTCAGTCAGTCTAGCATTTAAAACCGATGTGAACACTTTGCTTGATGTACTCAGTAAAGATATTCCTCTGTAGTTGTCAGGATTGTTTGGGTCGCCTTTTTTGTATAAAGGTATTATGACTGACTTAGTCCACTCTTCCGGGAAGACTCCCTTGTTGAAAAGTGCATTAAAAAGTTTAACAAGGCAGGGAATAATTACTCTCTCCGTCGACCTCAGGAACTCATTTATGACCATATCATGACCTGCAGCTTTCCGACTTTTCAGTTTTCGGACTGCACTTTGAACCTCGCTTTCTGTTATTTCAGAGTCAAGTAAACAATCAAAGGCCAAGTTTTGCAACTGTCCAGGTTGAGTGTCGCTTGCACCTGAGTTAAGGAGCCTAGAGAAGTGGTCACACCAGCTTTCAGCTGGGATGTCCACTTGGTTGTGTTTTGACCGCCTGCACTTTCTAATTTCACTCCAAACATCTTGAGGATTTTGCATTGCAGCCTCTAACCGCTGCACACGTTCCTGTTTGTACTCCCTTTCTTTTGCCTGTAGTAAAGCTTTATATTCTTGCTTATGCATAAAATACAATTGTTCGTAAGGCTTTTCCTGGGATTTTCTTTGAACAGTGCCTTGGTGCAGAATACATTTGTCTAGCTGCCATGTGTCACTGGCATCATGCATAATGAACAGGCAGCTAAATTCAATGCTCCATTTGCAGTGAAACATCACCCAGCCAAATGAAATCAGTTACCGGCGAAGCAAACAAAGAAATGGAATCAGTGCAATGCCGCACATTTCGAATGCTGAGATCTAAGGGGAAAAAAGAGAAAGCGCAATGTTAAATTATCTTCCCAACTTGTCAAACAGAAACAAATTGAAAACGGGCGAATAGCACGCTGTAAATAAGAACAGAAAACAAAAGAGAAGAGGAGAGAGAGAGAGAGAGAGAGAGAGAGAGAGAGAGAGAGAGAGAGAGAGAGAGAGAGAGAGAGAGAGACAGAGTGAGAGAGAGAGACAGAGTGAGAGAGAGAGAGAGAGAGAGAGAGAGAGAGAGAGAGAGAGAGAGACAGGCAGACAGACAGACAGACAGATAAACAGATAGCCAGAGAGACAGACATAGAGACAGACAGACAATACAAATAATACTTTCACAAGAACCCCTTTTCCGCACATCCACATTAATGTCGTTGTTCTTCAACCAACCAATCAACCAGAGACAGACAGAGACAGCCAGAGACAACCAAACAGACAAACACTCTTTCTCTCCCACTGTCTCTTTCTATATTTCTGTCGCTGTCTGTTTGTCTGTCTCTGTTTCTCTATCTCTGTTTATATGTCTCTGTCTCTGTCACTCTCTGTCACTCTCCCTCTCTCTCTCCCTCTCCCTCTCCCTCTCCCTCTCTTTCTCGTGTTGTGTTATTTTGTCCTGTACTTAACGTAATTTTTGATATCATTTTACCAAGCGGTTTACACGAGCTAACTTTGCTTACGGCACGAAATATAAATGAAGACACGGTTCGATAGTTTTCAGTAAATGTGCAGAAAGCATTCAGATTACGTAGTGTTGATATGTCTTTTATTTCATGTGTTTTTTGTTTGTGAAAAGACTGGAATGCCATTGTACGAGAATGATGAAACAATGATTCAGTCCAATCCAATCTCTATTTGTGTGTCTCAGACTCTGTGTGTCTTTGTGTGTCTCTGTGTGTCTCTGTGTGTCTCTGTGTGTCTTTGTCTGCCTGTCTGTCTGCCTGTCTTCCTCTGTGACTCTCTCCCTGTGTCTCCCCCCCTCTCTCTCTCTGCCTCTCACCATCTCTGCTTCTCTTTCTCTCTATGTCCCCCTCCCCATCACTTCTCCCCTACCCCCTCTCTCTCTCGCTCTAAAATAAAGTTCCATCATCAACATCATCATCTGCCTTCCACCATCTCTGCCTCTCTCCTTCTCTACGCCCCCTCTCACCCCCCCCCCCCCCCCGGTCTCTCTCTCCATCACTTCTCCCCTCCCCGCCCCCTCTCTCACACAGAGACAACCACTTACTGACACAAACACTACTTTTAATTTTTCAATGATCGGAGCTGCAGCGGCAACGAGATCTGTGGGCAACTCTCGCAATCACGCCTGTTCTGATTTGTTCTTTCATCTTGCGAACCGATAGCTCCTGGCTTCCCCTCGGGGTCCGTTAAATGATTCATGGTGCTATTAACCTGAACGTGTTACCACAAAACATCCACAACGATTTTCTACTCGCTCTTAATGTGTCTTGTTTTGATTGCTTCACACATCGGGAGCTGTGGCTGTAGTATCGACCAGCGCGGATCACGAGGAAAGTGAAATTTAAATCAACCATGGTTTCACTTTGCCGAAGGTTTGTCAAGATTTTTCTTTTGTCTGCGGAGAGATAAATGTGTGTTTCATTTGATCTTAACAACTCCTGAACGTACAGAGTAAATTTCAGGACTGTCGTTTTCTTTTTATCAGCAATTGAAATCAAACATTGTTTTGCTGAAATCACATCAATGCTTTTTTTTGTAATTGTGCGACAGTGCTCTTTAAATCAGTAGGCCGTGAACGTTACGAAACGTGTCATCCTTTGTTGAGGGATTTAGCTACAAGCCATAATACACTTTACACATTAAGAAACGAATTAAAAAAAAATCCCATTCAGGTCGAACAGTCAAAGACAAACAGAAAGAGAGTCATTGACCTCCAACAGCTAGAGCAGAAGGGGAAAAAAGAGAAATGGAAAGAAAAGAAGGATGGGAGGGAGGGACGGAAGGTAAGGAGGAAAAGCAGAAATAAATACAGAAATTCCGTACCTGGCCAACACCCACCACCATCACGCACCACCAACACCCACCACCATCGCGCACCACCATCAC
>NC_090250.1:49614237-49618977 GCF_037325665.1 Littorina saxatilis | reverse complement strand
GTACGCTTCAATCATGGGCAACCGCTTAGATCAATCCCAAGAACATCCTGATTCAAAATCTTGAGCGACAAAATAAAACTTACACTAAAACAGTATGCTTATAGTTTTGTTCATTTGTTATCGCTTTTAGAGCATTGATTGCTAAATATGGTTCAACAGAACAAGGCTGTCTCATCAGTCGTCTGCTACAGATCTATCGTCTGAGGCCGGTGCGTCTCACTAGCGCTAGCGATACGCACCCTCTGCTGCAGGATCTGTCGTTTGCTATACATGTAGTATCTTCGGCTCAAGTTGACCGGCATGGAAATTGCCATTTTCAAAGTTGGTGATACTGTTAGAATAAAAGGTGGCGAAGAAGGTCGGATCTTGGACATACAGAGACCACAAGGCTACATGCGTTGCCGCATAAAAACAACTCGACAGTGGTGCGCCGTTTTCCCCAAGACAGATACCTCGCCTAAGACAACGACAGACATCAAAGTTAGGCTCACCTAAATCAGTAAGTGACGATTGAAGAAGTAGGTAATACAAATTTGAACACTGAAGCACAAAGGCTCGAATAAGCACAAACTCAGCAATCATCTTCATCGCTTGTAAAATCACACACGCGATCTTTCGAATCCCGCTGAACTCGGGTCCAAAATGAGTTACTTCCCTTCGGGTATCATTCTCTCCCGTCGCTAGCTGTGAAGCGAAGATGATCAAAATGCGGTCTTTCGCAGTTTTGACGAATGACAGCTCGGGTATCCGACTGAAACCAGCCGGTAACTGCACAGTATCAAATGCATTCAAATCCTGGAAACAAAAAGACAAAAGGGGACTCGTTTCGCACATGAATATCATGACACGATTTTCGGTGGCAGAAGGTTTGATGAGCAGTAAACAGGCACTCGCAAAGTTTGTGTCAAAAAGTTAGGTTTTTAAATGAAAACGTCGGAGTAATGGGATAAAAAGCTTACACACCTCGTCCTGAATATCGTGCATATTTTCCCTCGGGTCGATTTACAGGTATTACCTCGCCAGAGGCTCGGTAATACCTGAAAATCGACCCTAGGGAAAATATGCACGATATTCAGAACTCGGAGTGTGTAACCTATATATATTACGAATGTGAAATTGTTTAGGCTAGTGTGGTGTATAACTGCAGGGAAAGTCAAATTGTCGAATTTGAATCCATAACGCCGCATTTATGACCACAAAACGTACTCTAATTTCCCGTAAAGGCATAAATACAAATATTTTGCAACGTAGCTGCATTGAGGAGTGCCTATACATTATTTTGTATGTGACTGTTAATCGATGTACTTGTAATTTAGCCCCCAAACAGGTATTTAATGCAGCAACTTAACTACGTCTGAGGACTAAATTGCTGCGAAACCCAGCGGAGAAGGCGATATGCCCTAAAACGGGCGTACACCTTCCTCCGGCGTGCACAATATGTCATTATATAGCTATTCTGATGAACACGTGGGGGAATTCGGGGGCTGTGATTGGATGGTCTCTTCCGATCATCAAAGCATAATGCTACGGAAGTCGGCCATTTTTCTCAATATCCAAAAGCATATTGTCAATAACAAAGACGCATGGTTCCGGTTTCTTCCACGTGTATAAAGTACACGCATACCTCGCCAGGTTTGTTTCTGTGACTAGTCGACAGATGCCATTTGCTTTGTGTGTGTTTTTGTTGTTGCTTACTGTACATGACATACATTACGTGTAAAATCCAGTTCTTTAACAGGCAACAAACCTTGCAAATTTCCAGAAGCTGCAATCTGAAGCGACCTATCTCTGATTCTAGCAGACGATCTCTCCAATGTTTAACACAAAATCAGCAAACTCTCCTGTCACATAGAACGTCCATTGTATAGTGCAATGTTGAAATGAAGTTACCGGTCTGAAACATTTAGTCGTTTCTTCTGAGACAATCCTTGTTCTCTTATCATCTACAGATTTACCGCAGTCTTCACCCAACAGAAGTCAGACTTTCGAACATACAATATACGTAGGCAAGCATGATACGTCATGACGTCATATGATTCCTAGCATATTGACGTAATGCTAAACATCCGGTTATCTCGAGTTTTCTCCGTAATACATGTCCGTGGGGTTTTCAATGTTCGGTTATTTCCGTGGCTTCATGCGGAAAGGGAACCGTCGTCTGCAATCAACGACATGGACCATTCTGGTACTTGTTGCTGACAAAAACATGATTTTAACACAGAATTTAATGTCAGAATAGCTATATAAACGCTATTGTGTTTTCATCGTAGCAATAGGGTCCGATATCTTCGACTCGTCGGCATTATACTTGTCTCGCCTAAATATCGGGCCCTATTGCTACGCTGAAAACACAATAGCTGTTGATATTTTCTGTTTTAAACTCGACACTGCCCAATCTTTTTTTGTTTTCTTTTGTTTTGTTTTCTTTTGTTATCAGTAAGGACATTACAATCTTTGAATCAGCGAGTCGAGTTCAGCTGGGCCTTTGTAATATTTCAAGAAACGATTATTGCCTGTCTTGTCCTTTCTCTTCTTCTGATCTTATCTTTCTCGTTTATCATTCTTCGCAATGACAGATCATATATTTTTGGATAAGTTTAAAGATAGCAGCAATTACCAGCCGTGCGCAGCAACTTAATACCACTGGTGAAGAATAACAATTGATTTTAACGGATATGTGTCAACATTGAATGATTGATCAGAATAAACTGTCAATGACTGATGAGAAGCAAAAACAGAAAATCTTTTAAGTGGCATCAGATTTTATCGTTGAGGAAAAACGTGTTTGTAACTGAAAAAGTAAAATATGGGATTTGGATTCATTTTACATTTAAGAATTATGTAGAAAGTGCAAACAACCAAAGTACCAATCATACACGTATACATGCAAACGCAAGCACTTAGACACACAATAAATAACACACACACAAACACACACAAACACACACACACACACACACACACGCGCGCGCGCACGCTAACACACACACACACACACACACGCACACACACACACACACACACACACACACACACACACACACACACACACACACACACAAACGCGCTATTACTGGCATCCATTTGACACGGAAACACAATTTGAAGGATTAAATCAGTAATCATGTCTGAATAATAAATGAGTTGTCAATCAATTTCGAGTTCTGTCGCTATGACTTCTGCAAGGCTTCTCTTCCTCCTGATCTGTCTCTCTCTGTTTCTCTCTGTCTCTCTCTGACTATCTGTCTGTCTCTTTGTCTGTCTGTCTGTCTGTCTGTCTCTCTCTCTCTCTCTCTCTCTCTCTCTCTCTCTCTCTCTCTGTCTCTCTCTCTCTGTCTGTCTCTCTCTCTGTCTGTCTCTCTCTTCACACGCTAGTGTAAAATAGCGCGTGTCACACCTTAACATAATTATAACCACGTTATGTCCCATAAACTCTAGTTCTGGAGACAGAAAAAAAATAAGTTAGCATTGTCACACCGTATAGAGTAGGCTAGGGCAAAATCGGTCAAGATTCACTTCCGGGAGCACGCACGGGCAGACGCTTGGTAAGTTTTTTCCTGTTTTCTCAAACTAAAACCCGTTTTACACCCTGTGCTGCACCCGAGCGTTTGTAGACAGATGTCAGGTAACGTCTGCTATAACTTTATGATGGCTGATGCTGTATTTGTGGCAAAAACTTGCAATGAAACCGTCAGTCGGGAGCTAAAGTCCGGATGCGGACCAGATTTGAATGGCTACGGTCAAGATTGTTTACTTTTTAGGACCATTTTCGTCTGTTTTCTCGTTATATTTTGCACTCTGGCATATTCACGCATTAAACCCAACACTCTTCTCGCTTTTTGCATCAATAGAAAATCTATGTCTGCTTTAGATCTCCGTACTTGGGCATCAGCATTCACTTTATTCATTGCACTATGTATTGAAGGCTAAAGTCCATCTCATTTCAGCCCAGAACAGCTAAAGAGCTAAAGTCCAGAACAAAAAGAGAAAGACGTCTTTGTGTTTGATTTATGCATGCTATAAGCCCAGTTTGATTGATGTGCAATGTATGACATACTCTTGAGAAAACACAGCAATGTCTTTGCATTGTAGTAATACTACTACTACTACTACTACTACTACTACTACTACTACTACTACTACTACTACTACTACTACTACTACTACTACTAATATAATCATAATAATAAGAAGAAGAAGAAGAAGAAGAAGAAGAAGAAGAAGAAGAAGAAGAAGAAGAAGAAGAAGAAGAAGAAGAAGAAGAAGAAGAAGAAGAAGAATTAATAGCATTTATAAAGCGCATTTCTGTATACCTCAATGTGCTGATGGGGGTCTTCAGTTTGAATTTCACCCTTTGAACTCTTGGCTTGATGTTGAAATGCCAAAACATTGCTTTCACTATAGCATGGGTATAACTATTTTAAGAATGTGTTGTTCCTTGTTCCAGCTGATGGACATCAGATGCTACTACTGCGAGGGCAAATTTGACTCAATCAGAGTCGTCAAAGAACACCTGGAGTCAAATCATTCAGATAAACAGCCCAAATTTCGTCAATTGACCATTGATGAAAAAACAGGGAAACATTTGCTAATTAGCAAAAGTTTCAAATATGAAGCATGCGCAGCGAGTCCCGAAGGCCCCCCCCAAAAAGAAGAAGGCCCCCCCCCCCCCCCCCCAAATAAATCGTATGCTTATTAATCCAGATAAAACAAAGTCTATGATAATCAGCACTCGCCAAA
>NC_090250.1:49594237-49609237 GCF_037325665.1 Littorina saxatilis | reverse complement strand
TCCCCGGAGAACAAACCTGGGAAACTGCATGACCTTGAATTGAAGGACAAATTAGCCATAAACTGTGACAAAAGTGATAAAGACAACGGAAGCAAGAGAGGAGAATTCGATGACCTCGAATTACAAGAGAAATCCTCAGCAGGCGGAACTGACGACAGTACCGGAAGCAACAACACAGAAATCCATGTCTTAGAATTGCAGGGAAAAGAAAAGCCAGACGAAAGTGGCGTCGGTACCAGAATTAAGGGGAAAGAACTGTACATAGACACGAACAAAATACTTTCGATAATAGGAAATGACGACGAGTCAGGAAGCAAGGGGACAGAACGTCTTGATCTGGAATTGCAAGAGAAACCCACAACAGGCGGAAGTGACGACAGCGCCGAAAGCAAGAAGAGAGAACTGCGCACCATTCAGTTGCGACTGGCGGCCATTTGCATGGTGTGGGTGTTCGCCTTCACAGCATACTCCGGCCTGCAGAATCTGGAGAGCAGTCTCAATGCCAGAGTGGGCACATGCGCTCTGGCGGGGCTGACTGGAGGTGGTTTTCTTACCTGCCTGCCGGCACCTGCCGTCATTAGCAAAATTGGATGTAAAGGTGAGACATCATTTTGTAGTGTGCGTGTGTGTTCGAGGGGGGATGTTAGGGGGGATGTGTGTGTGTGTGTGTGTGTGTGTGTGTGTGTGTGTGCGTGTGTGTGTGTGTGTGTGTGTGTGTGTTTGAGTGTGTGTGAGTGTGTGTGTGTGTGTGTGTGTGTGTGTGTGTGTGTGTGTCTGTGTGTGTGTCTGTGTGTGTGTGTGTGTTTGTCGGCTCTATGTACGAGTTGGTAAATGTTGACATCCAATAATATTTTAATTCACTAAATTCTGTAAACAAAATTTAGTTTAGTGTCTACTTTTACATTTAGTCAAGTTTTGACTAAATGTTTTAACATAGAGGGGGAATCGAGACGAGGGTCGTGGTGTATGTGTGTGTATGTGTGTGTGTGTGTGTGTGTGTGTGTGTGTGTGTGTGTCTGTGTGTGTCTGTGTGTGTCTGTGTCTGTGTCTGTGCGTGTGTGTGTGTGTGTAGAGCGATTCAGACTAAACTACTGGACCGATCTTTATGAAATTTGACATGAGAGTTCCTGGGAATGATATCCCCGGACGTTTTTTTCTTTTTTCGATAAAACCCTTTGATGACGTCATATCCGGCTTTTTGTAAAAGTTGAGGCGACACTGTCACACCCTCATTTTTCAATCAAATTGATTGAAATTTTGGCAAAGCAATCTTCGACGAAGGCCGGACTTTGGTATTGCATTCCAGCTTGGTGGCTTAAAAACTAATGAATGAGTTTGGTCATTAAAAATCGGAAACTTGTAATTAAAATTATTTTTTTATTAAACGATAAAAAAAAATTCATCTTATTCTTCGTCATTGTCTGATTCCAAAAACATATACATATGTTATATTTGGATTACAAACAAGCTCTGAAAATTAAAAATATGAAAATTATGATGAAAATTAATTTTCCGAAATCGATTTAAAAACAATTTCATCTTATTCCTTGTCGGTCCCTGATTCCAAAAACATATAGATATGATATGTTTGGATTAAAAACAAACTCAGTAAGCTAAAAAGAAGAGACATACAGAAAAGCGTGTTACCCTACTCAGCGCGACCACTATCGCACTTTATCCTACATACGTACGTGAGAGAGACACTCGTGAGATAATAATCGTTCAAATCACACGTGTGTATATCATGTAAATGAGGTCATGTCAAGCAAGTCTGGCAGGGACCTGTTTTTCCACTGCTTATGATGCCAAAATCACCGAGACAAACGTCATTATAGAAACAAAAATTGCGCTCGCTAATTACCCTCGATGAATCTTTAGAACTACCACGTCACGCCACACTTTCAGAGTGACGTTTCTTTGCTTTGACGTAATAGATTGCACGAGGCTTTAGAAGAGATCGAGGTTCCAAAACAAGCGTCTTCAATTTAGCTGCCTCGTCTGCAAGACATTTTCAGTAAAATACACGTAAGTACAGTATGTAGGATAAACAGAATACTACATGGCTTGCTGTGTCGTACCAGATTTACACTCGTTGCTTTTTCAAATAGTGAACAGCTCGCTTTCGCTCGCAGTTCAATATTTAAAAAAACAACTCGTGTAAATCTGGTACAACACAGCAAGCCATGTAGTATTCTCTATATTCTGCATGGCTTGTCGAATTCACTGCCTTTGCCACGAGCGGTGGACTGACGAAACTACGAGTATGTTGTCTTGGTCAAAAAATCAGTGCGTTCAGTTTCATTCTGTGAGTTGGACAGCCTGCCTAAATGTTGTTATTTCGCCTTACGCGACTTGTTTGGTGTTGTTGTTGTATTGTTTAACATGTAAAAAAATAAAAATGTTCTTTTCATCAGGCGTACATCACTTGCGAGCTTGGCGTGGACTGGGTCGGGTACGCCATGCTGTGTTTCGGAATATGCGACACAGTTGCCTCCCCGGTGGCAGGAATTCTGGGGAAATACGTCAAACGGATACCCCTTCTCTTTGGTGCCACCTGTCTCAATTCCGCCACTCTGATCTGCATGTTGCTATGGCAACCCAAGTCCTCGGAGAAATACATATTCTTCCTGTTGCCGGCTGTCTGGGGAATCACTGATGGAATCTGGCAGACACAGGGTGGAGGTGAGGCGATTGACTGTAGAGATTCAGTATTGGCGTTAACCGGTAATTACCGGTAAATGAGAAAATACAGGAACAAAAATGGCTGCCGGTTTGACCTACCGGTTGATTTTTGAACTATCGGGTTGTTGTTTTTTGCTGGTAAAACATCAAAACACATCATGTTGATGATTAAAAGATATTAAACTTGTTTATGCTGCAAACAGGAAAAAATCATTGTTTACTTCAAATTTGTGAGGACAAAAATTATGGCTATCCTTGAAACAGACTAAATTTGTGTCTATGGTTAAGGCGTGTGGGCTATATTTTACACGGGTTAAATCATTCATACGATTTGAATATGTTACAATTAGATTATGGTTCAAACAGGTTAAAGGTTCTTGTCTACATTGATGCTTTTTTCAATAAACCCACCGTTAGATGTCGCAAAAAGGTTATGTCCTACGATGAATGAACCATGGGGGGAAAAGTTAAAGAAAAAAGTATATCTTAAGAAAATTTTTATTTTTGGATAAATATCGACCAATCCATTTTAAGTCGCTATGCTAACAGCCACACTCGCACAATGACAGAAGCAGTTTGACACTGGGTATTGGAGCACTGTCCACGATTTTTTATTAAACGAACGAAATGCATGGTATTTGAGAGGAGTTGTGCCCTCAGTATTTGCCAAATAAGGATATCCTGCTACGCTGGAATACTACAATGGATTTTCAAACGGCTAGCCTTGTTTCGTCCTTCCTGGTCGACGGGGGGGGGGGGGGGGGGTATTTTTGATTTTTTTTAGGGAATAAACTCAGCATTTTAATGGTCAAATGTCAATTTCTGTATAGAAATAAAGACACGTACGGACATTTAAGATCATGTTTATGGTTGAAACACATCTCTTTGAGTATTGTTTATTTATTTATTTATGTATTTATTTATTCATCTATTTATTTATTTATATATTTATTTATGTGTTTATTTATTTATTTATTTATGTACTTGTTTATATGAAAAAAAAATTTAATTCATTTTCAGATTTATCCATAGATTTATCTTTTATTTATTGATACACTTTTGCAGCCCTCATCGGAAGTATCTTCAGGGACCAACAAGAGGCATCTTTTGCCAACTTGAGGATGTTCCAGGCATTGGGTTTCACGATAGCTTACCTGTACAGTGGTCACCTGTGTGTAGCGGTCAAGCTTTACATAGCGCTGGTCATGGTGGTCCTGTCTTTCTGTCTTGTCGTCGTCGTGGAGATGAGAGTAAGGAAGAAAAAAACATTTAAATATGGCCAGATGTGAGCATAGTTTTGAGAAGTCATTTAGGTGAGCCTTACTTTGATGTCTGGCTTTCAGTCTTAGGCCAGTAAGTTATCTGTACTGTACTGCGGTAAGCTTAGTTTTGTTCTGCTGGTCTAGATCTATTCAATGTAGGTCAAAACTTGTAAATTTTCCTCAAAACCCTGTTCCAAGACTTTGTTCTTTTTGGCTCACGTAAGTGTAGCCTATGCGATCGTAACTTTGTCTGTCTGTGCGTGCGTGCGTATGTGCGTGCGTGCGTGCGTGTGTATGTCTGTGGTAGAAACTCTAACATTTGAAGACGTCACATTACATTGACGTCACATTATGACGTAAGAGGGTTAGACGTCACGCGAAGGAAGTACTGAAAGTCTCGGTCATTATTATTTTGAGCGGGCCGAGACTAGTTGGCAGTCGTGTCCCTGTAAGTAGGCTACATGCAGACAGACAGATCTAGATCTAGTGTCTCGCTTTCTTGCACAGTTTCACCTATGCTCTTTCTGTGTGTGTGTGTGTGTGTGTGTGTGTGTGTGTGTGTGTGTGTGTGTGTGTGTGTGTGTGTGTGTGTGTGTGTGTGTGTGTGTACGTGTGTGTGTGTGTATGTGTGACGGAGTGATTGAGTTTGTGTTACTGTTTGTCGATTTCTTACGTGAGCCTTGATGGCTTCGCCTCTTGTTTTAGTATAACGTTATTTGCTGTCTGTCCTCTTCTTGGTTCATTTCTTCTTTTTTTCTGTTGTTTCTTCTTGTATTAGTATTGTATTTGCTGATTTCTTCTTTTTTTCTGTTGTTTCTTCTTGTATTAGTATTGTATTTGCTGATTTCTTCCTTTTTTCTGTTGTTTCTTCTTGTATTAGTATTGTATTTGCTGATTTTTTCTTTTTTCTGTTGTTTCTTCTTGTATTAGTATTGTATTTGCTGATTTCTTCCTTTTTTTCTGTTGTTTCTTCTTGTATTAGTATTGTATTTGTTGATTTCTTCTTTTTTCTGTTGTTTCTTCTTGTATTAGTATTGTATTTGCTGATTTCTTCTTTCTTTCTGTTGTTTCTTCTTGTATTAGTATTGTATTTGCTGACTTCTTCTTTCTTTCTGTTGTTTCTTCTTGTATTAGTATTGTATTTGCTGATTTCTTCTTTTTTTCTGTTGTTTCTTCTTGTATTAGTATTGTATTTGCTGATTTCTTCTTTTTTTCTGTTGTTTCTTCTTGTATTAGTATTGTATTTGCTGATTTCTTCTTTTTTTCTGTTGTTTCTTCTTGTATTAGTATTGTATTTGCGTCGAAACCGGTCCATGTTAATTGTTCGTGTTTCTGGTACTGGTGAGTACATGTTCAATGTTATCTTGTTCTTGTTCTCCTCGCCTGCAGTCTCTTCTTCCTATTCTCATATTGGAATTGTTTAAACGTAATCAGTATTTTTATGTCATGACCTAGAGCGAATTATTCTGAAGTACAGATTGTTTGTGTGTATATTGTGAGTGTGTGTGTGTGTGTGTATGTGTGTGTGTGTGTGTGTGTGTGTGTGTGTGTGTGTGTGTGTGTGTGTGTGTGTGTGTGTGTGTGTGAACATGTTTTCTTTGTCTCTGAGTAAAACAATTAATGTTCTATCCATAGCAGTTCAATTTGCTCACCCATCCCGCGAAGCAAAGATGCTATGGCATATGGCGAAACGTATACGTGTCAATTGTGCCAGGAGCCAGAAAAGACGGGGTTTTCTAGTGGTTTGCAACACAAACGAACTGCTTCAGCGAATAGCCTTGATACTTTAAGGGCGTTCAGCTAACATATTAAACAAACTGTACGCGCATTCTCTATTCATTTTAACGATTTTTGTTTGTTTGTTTGCTTAACGCCCAGCCGACCACGAAGGGCTATATCAGGGCGGCATTTTAACGATCAGTCATGCTATTGAGTGTCATATTTCAGAGAGCTTGAAAGGTGCAAGTAAGCATTATTTTGCAGAAGAAATAAAACAAAAATGCACCCTTCTACTTTTTTTGGCTAGTGGTATATGCCACAATTATATTTAGTGTCTTCTCTCACGTTTTAAATAATTATATTCCCAAGTCCTGCTGCGAGTGTATAACCAGCGGATGTGTGCCTATCAATATGAACTCATAACTCGCTTAGTTGATGATATACCATTCTACCAAACAATTTTGTCCTAATTTGAAAATGTGTGTTTGCTTTGAATTGACGTCAAGTATTTAGTTTCATTATAACCGCTTACGTAACATAAAGCTGATTAATGTTTGCTATCCTGTATGTGAATGCCTTTTGTTCCAAAAAATTAACCTAGAACTGAAGTTTTACTCAGAAAAGTAACAAGTTATTTCAGTTCTAAGAAACATACGGTCCAGGGTTTCATTTACTAGTGCGCCCTGCGCCATTGGCGCATTAAATCTGAAAATGTCCCATTACAATTCCCTTCAGTGCGTCAAAGGGCGCATTGAGAATACGTACCACTGCGCCACCAAATATACACTTTACACACAAACACATACACACACACACATATACACATACACAAACACACACACACACAAACACACATACAGATATAACACGATATAGCGGCTAATTCTCGCACCGAATTACACCATTTTGCATCTTTGGTCAAAACGCGTACAGGCCTTTTTGGCGCTTCTTGCTTTCGACTATGTCCCATCGGAATTTGGTTGAGGGGGACAAATGTCCCATTGCCTTTTTCTCCCAGGTTAAACCCTGTACCCCCATTGAAGACACAAGCTATTCACTCACACAACACCATTCAATAACAGAATTGCACATGTCGTTTCAATAAGTTGAATTATTCAAACCTAATACATGAAACGGTCAACTAACCAAAAACATAAGATTTAGAAAGGAGTCTTTCTGAGAACATTTCTTCGTCCAGATCACTAACATGCACGCTACCGCCCTGATATGGCCCTTCGTGGTCGGCTGGGCGTTAAGCAAACAAACAAACAAACAAACAAACATGCACGCTGACACACAAGCAAGCATAAACTCCGACTGAAGGTGAGCACAGATTTTTATTTTTGATTATAATGTGCAAATGGACAATCCAGTTTCATTTCAGAATCATCGTTCACTCTCTGTATTGCAGAAGACAGCACTGACGGTCTCGAGGTCCACTGCACAGACCACTTTGATAGTATGCCATCCTGCCCGTACAGATTCCGGAACTCTTCGGTATGCAGATGCCATTACGAACGGTGCAGTGGGTATCGCCTCCTGAAATAAAGTGAACACACACAGATGTTCGACGTTAATTATTCCAGCCTGTCCGGTAAAACTCCCTTCCTGAAATAAAGTGAACACACAAAGATGTTCGACGTTTATTATTACAGCCTGCCCAGTAAAACTCACTTCCTGAAATGAAGTGAACACTACAAGATGTTTGATGGGTTGTTGACAGACCAGCTTTTTTGTCGGTCCTCGGGGGGCATATCGACTTTTGTTTTATATTTATTGACCGCCTCGGGGGGCATATCGACTTTTGTTTCATATTTATTGACCGCGGCCTTCGAAACAAAAGACGATATGCTCCCCCTCGGACCGACAAAAAAGCTGGTCTGACAACAAACCACCAAACATCGTTTTTGTCATCATTTTGGTAGTGAGAAAATAAGTGCAAAATCAACACAGGGAGCCACGCTTTGAAACACGAGTTCCGTTTAGATCATACATGTTTTGGGGCCCCACCACGTTGTTGCAATCAAAGCTGGCGTGTAAAAGAAACTTTCTGTTTTTTTAGTTCATAAAATGTTGAGATAAGTATGTCAGGTTTGAGGATGCACAGTTCTGTAGGTTCATCTCAGTATTCCACCCCGGCCTCGGTTTTCAGTTGTAAATATCAAACTTAGTGATCGAATGTGGAAGCTACGTTGGGACAAAGGTCACAGAAGATTTGCATCGTGCAGCAAGGAACGTTGGGTAAAAGGTCACAGAAGATTTCCGTCGTGCAGCGAAGGAAAGAATCGCGATCTTGTTTCCGACTCATTGCCTCTTTGTTTGTCATCAGACCTGTCATTCTGCTTGCTCGGCTTTGTTAGATGTTTGCATATCTTGTTGCTATGTTCTTTGCTTTTATTATTATTTCTTATTTGCGCTTCGTTTATCGATACAACGTCTTGTGCAAGGGTCAAAATGTGTGTGTGTGTCAGGGGTCAATTGGTTTGACTTGACGTTCGTGTTTCTCCGAACGCCTGTGTATCGAAACACAGATACACGCACTCCATGACTTTGTAAGAAGACGGAACAATAGCGCTAGGTTTCATTTGTTTTTGATGAATGTATGACCTTTCATGAAGTAGTTTTGTTTTTTGTTTACTCTTACCAGTTTGCCAGTTCGTTTTTGGAACTTTGCAAAGCAGTGTCGTCTGTCTAGGTCTGGGGAAACGCCAATTAAAAGAGCCGAAGAATCCCCAAGCGTTTCTATTGGGTTTGCTTTTGATTATCCATGTATAACCTGCTTCCTGCAACTATGGGAACCGGGGATTTATTGCATGGGGAACATGAGATTTATTTCCCAGGTGGCTGTGAACAAAAACTCGTGAAAATGATGACAAACAAAGATGTTCGACGTTTATTATTACGGCCTGACTAGTAAAAACCACTTCCTGAAATAAAGTGAACACACAAACATGTTCGACGTTTATTATTACAGCCTGACCAGTAAAACTCACTTCCTGAAATACAGTGAATTTACGGGATTAAGTTGATGGTGATTGCGAATGGTGCAGTTTGAATCGCATCCTAAAATACAGTTATTATACAGGACATTACATTGATGGATATTGCGAGTAGTACAGTCGGAGTCTTCCTCTGAAATACAGCAAACATTTTAAACTTTGATGGTTGTGTGGATGTTTGAAGCAAGTGAAGAAGAGGAAACACACCGTGACTAATTAAAGGGGAAGACGAACAGAATCCTAATCTTGCGAATCTTAGAGTAAGCCTACAAATCGCACTGAAACGCAGTAAACACACAGAATGACGTATTTGAGATTGTGTGAATGTCCGCGGTAAGGAAAATCGGGGGGGGGGGGAGGGGGGTAGCACGAAAAGAAGGAAGGACAAATGGAGGAGAAAAGAAAACCGTTTCTTATCACAGAATCCGTAATTACCAATGGGTATGTGTGAACCGTCTCCTAAAATGCAGTGAAACTACATAATAATAATAATAATAATAATAATAATAATAATAATAATAATAATAATAATAATAATAATAATAATAATAATAATAATAATAAATGAGCATTTATATAGCGCAACATCATAACTTTACAATTATGCTCTTTGCGCTTGACACATTTAAAATTCAAACACAGTTATACAAGCATTTACATCTACATTCATAGTCAGCAACGCTTGATTAAAAGCATACACCATCAAACATACATTACAACAGATTCTTCCACTAATTAAGTAATAAAAACATGAATAAAATAGGTAGTAAAAACAAGGAAATACCAGCTGAATACCCTTAATCAAACAGAACATGTTATTAATACTGAAAAACAGCCCTAAATGTGTATACACATTATCACATTATCACTAAAACAGCAAATACACTACATGTAGCCTACTGATGGACTGAGAAAACAAAATCACATGAAGGCACAATGATGATTGTGTGGATGCTTGAAGGAAGGAAAGGAGCGAGAGAGAAAACATGAAAGAGATATAAAGCACACAAAAACAGACTTCACAAATTGGAATTCAAGCTGCGCTTGTGTCAATGTTAATCGTCACCTGATAAAAACAGTGGACGGACAGAACATTATATTGATGAGTGTGGGCGATGTTTCTCCATTTTCTCATTAAAACGGTAAATCACCGAAAATTTCAACTCAATGCGAACACTGGAATTATCTGTCAAAAAGTCATGCAACTCTACGAACCACTGCCCCTTGGGACGCAGCATGTTTTAGCACCGGAGCACAGCCCGTACTGGTATTTGTAACCTCTCCCGCATCTTCTGTTGTTCCCGCATTTACCATTCTGGAACAGGCAGGAAGAGTCACTGGCTCCTGAAACAGATACACCAAGTACGTTTAGAACGTGTCGCTGGCTCCTGAAACTGATGCATTAAGTACTCTTACAACATGTAGGTTGCTCCTGAAAGAGATAAATCACACACACACACACACACACACACACACACACATATGATTCTTGCCTAGCATATGTAGTGAAGCTGTTGAGACTTATCGTTTATCACAGCTTTAATCAACAAACAAAAATGCCAAAAAGCAAATCTCCACATGATCTAGCATGGAGGCGACGTCTGTGAAGGGTGGAACTTTTGGTTGAATTAAATTTGTGGAAAACGCGGACTGCGAAAGAAAATTAATCTGCCTGCGAATTAATCAACAAGTCGCGTAAGGCGAAAATACAATATTTAGTCAAGTAGCTGTCGAACTCACAGAATGAAACTGAACGCAATGCCATTTTTCAGCAAGACCGTATACTCGTAGCATCGTCAGTCCACCGCTCATGGCAAAGGCAGTGAAATTGACAAGAAGAGCGGGGTAGTAGTTGCGCTAAGAAGGATAGCACGCTTTTCTGTACCTCTCTTTGTTTTAACTTTCTGAGCGTGTTTTTAATCCAAACATATCATATCTATATGTTTTTGGAATCAGGAACCGACAAGGAATAAGATGAAAGTGTTTTTAAATTGATTTGGACAATTTAATTTTGATAATAATTTTTATATATTTAATTTTCAGAGCTTGTTTTTAATCCGAATATAACATATTTATATGTTTTTGGAATCAGCAAATGATGGAGAATAAGATAAACGTAAATTTGGATCGTTTTATAAATTTTTATTTTTTTTTTTTACAATTTTCAGATTTTTAATGACCAAAGTCATTAATTAATTTTAAAGCCACCAAGCTGAAATGCAATACCGAAGTCCGGGCTTCGTCGAAGATTACTTGACCAAAATTTCAACCAATTTGGTTGAAAAATGAGGGCGTGACAGTGCCGCCTCAACTTTCACGAAAAGCCGGATATGACGTCATCAAAGACATTTATCAACAAAATGAAAAAAAACGTTCGGGGATTTCATACTCAGGAACTCTCATGTCAAATTTCATAAAGATCGGTCCAGTAGTTTAGTCTGAATCGCTCTACACACACACACTGACACACACACACACACGCACACACACACGCACACACACACGCACACACACACGCACACACACACGCACATAATTAATATGTAAATCGCCGTGAGCTCTTGTGAGAAACGGCGATTAATAAATGTCCATTATTATTATTATTATTATTACATACACCACGACCTTCGTTTCGATTCCCCCTCGATGTTAAAATATTTAGTCAAAACTTGACTAAATATAACAAGTCGCGTAAGGCGAAAATACAATATTTAGTCAAGTAGCTGTCGAACTCACAGAATGAAACTGAACGCAATGCCATTTTTCAGCAAGACCGTATACTCGTAGCATCGTCAGTCCACCGCTCATGGCAAAGGCAGTGAAATTGACAAGAAGAGCGGGGTAGTAGTTGCGCTAAGAAGGATAGCACGCTTTTCTGTACCTCTCTTTGTTTTAACTTTCTGAGCGTGTTTTTAATCCAAACATATCATATCTATATGTTTTTGGAATCAGGAACCGACAAGGAATAAGATGAAAGTGTATTTAAATTGATTTCGACAATTTAATTTTGATAATAATTTTTATATATTTAATTTTCAGAGCTTGTTTTTAATCCGAATATAACATATTTATATGTTTTTGGAATCAGCAAATGATGGAGAATAAGATAAACGTAAATTTGGATCGTTTTATAAATTTTTATTTTTTTTTACAATTTTCAGATTTTTAATGACCAAAGTCATTAATTAATTTTTAAGCCACCAAGCTGAAATGCAATACCGAACCCCGGGCTTCGTCGCAGATTACTTGACCAAAATTTCAACCAATTTGGTTGAAAAATGAGGGCGTGACAGTGCCGCCTCAACTTTCACGAAAAGCCGGATATGACGTCATCAAAGACATTTATCAAAAAAATGAAAAAAACGTTCGGGGATTTCATACCCAGGAACTCTCATGTCAAATTTCATAAAGATCGGTCCAGTAGTTTAGTCTGAATCGCTCTACACACACACACACACACACACACACACACACAGACACACGCACATACACCATACCCTCGTTTCGATTCCCCCTCGATGTTAAAATATTTAGTCAAAACTTGACTAAATATAACAAGTCGCGTAAGGCGAAAATACAATATTTAGTCAAGTAGCTGCCATTTTTCAGCAAGACCGTATACTCGTAGCATCGTCAGTCCACCGCTCATGGCAAAGGCAGTGAAATTGACAAGAAGAGCGGGGTAGTAGTTGCGCTAAGAAGGATAGCACGCTTTTCTGTACCTCTCTTTGTTTTAACTTTCTGAGCGTGTTTTTAATCCAAACATATCATATCTATATGTTTTTGGAATCAGGAACCGACAAGGAATACGATGAAAGTGTTTTTAAATTGATTTGGACAATTTAATTTTGATAATAATTTTTATATATTTAATTTTCAGAGCTTGTTTTTAATCCGAATATAACATATTTATATGTTTTTGGAATCAGCAAATGATGGAGAATAAGATAAACGTAAATTTGGATCGTTTTATAAATTTTTATTTTTTTTTACAATTTTCAGATTTTTAATGACCAAAGTCATTAATTAATTTTTAAGCCACCAAGCTGAAATGCAATACCAAACCCCGGGCTTTGTCGAAGATTACTTGACCAAAATTTCAACCAATTTGGTTGAAAAATGAGGGCGTGACAGTGCCGCCTCAACTTTCACGAAAAGCCGGATATGACGTCATCAAAGACATTTATCAAAAAAATGAAAAAAACGTTCGGGGATTTCATACTCAGGAACTCTCATGTCAAATTTCATAAAGATCGGTCCAGTAGTTTAGTCTGAATCGCTCTACACACACACACACACACACACACACGCACACACGCACGCACGCACACACACACGCACATACACCACGACCCTCGTTTCGATTCCCCCTCGATGTTAAAATATTTAGTCAAAACTTGACTAAATATAAAAAGCAAAGACAGACTGTTTACATGATTATTCACATGAAACGGAAAGTAACCCTTATAACTCATGGATCAGCGCTAAAAAAAACAAAAAGTAACTAAATAAAGAGTTTTAAATTAATGTTACCAAATACGTGAAAGAAATTCAAAATTCAAACTCTGAGGTGAATGATTTGTAAAAAAAAATTTTTAAAAAGGCCCAAATCACATATCACAGCCGAATGTTGGGGTTCTATATCTTCTTCTTCTTCTTCTTTCTTCATGGGGTGAAACTCCCACGATCTTTTAATACGCGTAAGACAGTTTTTAGACCGCTATTCAGACAGCCATACGCCGCGGGGAAGAACGTTAGGCAATTCGTTGTATGTACGGCTGGAAGCACCGAATACACTTCTCAGAGCATAGACCAAATAGCCTGGACCGCAAACTCGTCACGTGACCCTTCGAGGTTACGACGCTCGACTTTCACAGGGGCGCTTAGCGTCCGGTTTGAAAGACAGTGAAAAGAAAGCACGCTCCAGTTATTTGTGACAATGCGAGGTGACAATGAACTGGATTTTCCAAAACTCCAAACTAAACTTAACAAAACTCATCGAAAAACATGTTCCATAATTATGCACTTTAGCTGAGTTTACTTTAGCATTTTCAGAACTTACCTCGGCAACTTCGTCCATGTTTACAATCGACACCGGATATGACATCCCCCTGATTTCTGAAAGGCCAAGAAGAGCGGGGTAGTAGTTGCGCTGAGAAGAATAGCACGCTTTTCTGTACCGGCCTCTCTTCGTTCCTAAATGCGAGGGGCCGCTACCTCGTAATAGAGAGAGAGAGCGGAGAGAGAGCTAGTTGGCGGTCCAGGATAAATGGTCTATGCTCAGAGGACCGTGGGATCTAAGCCTATTCTTTGTACAAACATATCGTCCGAAAGAGTACCAACCTTCCACCAAACAGCTGATGAAGGCAACAGCCACAGTCGCGAACAGCAGTCTCTTGATCATGGTGACTCGGTCAGCTGCACAGATCTTGATCAGGATTGGAATTTTCTTTTGACAAACACACATATAGCATGTGCAGGTTTATATGCAATTGTCGGGTTAGTGATTTACACGTATGAATAGCACCTTGGACGTTTAATGTAAGGTTGTTGCCGCGTTAGATGACAAACTGATTTACGAAGTGAAATGAGCTGAATGTGGTTTTCTGATGTTTCATTTAATTACACAACGACCTTGTCATCACTTTCGTGTAATAAATATGAAATACAGATTTGTTGTGGATTTGCCGTGACGTATTCTATTACTCGTCTGCGTCCATGCGGGTGGGAATTAATTCATTTGTGTGTATGTGTGAGACACATATGAGACATGGTGTGTGAGAATGAGTGTGTACGTGTACGTGTGTGTGTGTGTGTGTGTGTGTGTGTGTGTGTGTGTGTGTGCGTGTGTGTGTGTGTGTGCGTGTGTGTGTGCGTGTGTGTGTGTGAGTGTGTGTGTGTGTGCTTGCGTGCATGCGTGCGCGCTCGCGTGTGTGTGTGTGTGTGTGTGCTTGTGAGTGTGTGTGTATGCGTGCTTTCATTCGCGTGCGTGCGTGCGTGTGTGCGTCTCGCGTGTGTGTGTGTGTGTGTGTGTGATAGAGAAAAAAACATCTGCCTATCTGCATTTGTCTTTGGATGATTTTATGCTTAACTAAGGTGCGTGCGTTTTTTTCTGCCTGCCTGGGCAAAAACTGGTGTATCGTTGCTTTATCAGAAAAGCAGTTACACAAAACTTGTTAACGTCTGCCAATCTGTCCATTCTTTTTGCCGTACATTGTTTGCTGACTGATGTTCAGTTCATTATCTTTGGACTGGTGGTGTTGCTCACACCTTTGAGGTGAAACTGCGGTTTTCATTGTCATCAATTTAACTTAGCAGGTAGCAGGGAGGTTTTGCCC